>NC_073693.1:13407709-13707709 GCF_029784155.1 Uranotaenia lowii
GGTTGCCAGATTGCCCGGTTTTTATCCGGGATTCCCTGGATATTTTATACTAAATTTAAGAACAGTCTGGCCCGTGCCGGTTGCCCGGATTTCATTGAAAAATGCCCGGATTTATTCACTTTATTTGGCAAATTAGATAAAAAAAACCACAGCAAACACCTCTAAAACGGAAGCCTAAAATACGGTTCAAAATCTGTCGATGAGTTTTAATTTTTTTTTTTTTTTCATTTCATATTCTAAATTTTTGTGGAGGAATTTCTGAATTTTGACAAAATTTGCCCGGATGTTGCCCGGATTTTTGTTCGACAATCTGAAATCGAATGCCCGGATTCTGCCAGGTTTTTATATAAAAATTGCTCGGTTTGTCCGGCCCGGATACGTGCTGAAAAAATTCTGGCAACCTTATTATACACACATCATATGCTTGTTTTATTTAACTAGCTAAAAACATTACTAAGATAATCATGCTTTTATCTCAGTTTTGTCTAGCTCTTTCACATGGAAAAGGATTTTTTTTCATGAATAATTAAGAAGTCACTCAAACGCAATCAATTTCTAAATCATCTCTTGTGGGGTATCTTGGCCCGGCCACCTTTATTTCACTTAGAGTACATTCATCTTATCTGTAAAGTTTTCTTACGCCAAATGAAGAATTATAAAAAAATTTTTGTCAATTTTATGCAATGCGATATAGACGAACATAAATTTTATAAAAGAAATTTGACCAAAACGTTCGCTCAGTTTTTGAAACTATTCGACAACTTTTTTTTTTAATTTCATCATCTGAAATTGCTCAAAATAACTAAATTAATTATGAAATTGCAGGTCTGGGTCAACTCATAAACTTTGTATTAAAGTATTGAAGTATTAAAGTATTAGAGTATTAAAGTATTTAAGTAGGGGAGATAAGGGTATAACCAGCGCCCCTCTTTTCTACAAATACGTATTTTCTTTATTGAATTTTCATTAGAAACAGTTTCGTACTGACGTACGACGTTTTCAGCAAAATAGCAATTTTCTTTAACACTTTACAAAAATATTTAAAAAAACCAACGTGGTTCTAAAGTGACGAAAAATATAATTTCCAAAAACCGAAAAATAAGCTAAGGATTACATACATTGTTCCTCAAGTTTCACCTTCATTGAAATTTTGCATTTTCACCAAAATCAATGCAAACAGTATTCGATAATTAGAGCTCGTCTAGCCATAATCAAAACTTGATACCCGTCAATCTCACCATCTTATGCGCAGCACAACTTCTACTCATCTTGGTCAACGCCGAATTTCCAGAGGTATAAAAAAAAGTAACAATAGAAACATTATCAAAATCAATCTAATACATTGAAGTAAACCTAAGCCAATAACCAACCACACCACACGATCAATTTTTTATTTTGTTTATTTCTAAGAAATAAATTTAGTCCTTATAATTTAGTTTTTTTTCTCAATTCTTATAAATAAATAACTAATTTGTAAAATGGATCTCTTCAAAGGAATGTTCTTCCACTGAGATTCATTGAATAGAATACTTTTCTGCTTTTTCATGCTTCCTCGTAGTAAATAATATTTTTACGTTCTCAGCATGATTAAAGTTTGTCCGCCTTTTAGTTTCTAATGTTGTTTTTTTTTTGTTTGCTGCCAGACATGCTGAGAACAGTTATCGTCCATTCTAGAGGGCTCAAATGAGCTTTTTGGTATGGGGGATTGAGCTTTAAAAAAATTTTTTTTGTTTTAATTTTGATGTAAATCGCTCTAAAAATTATTCTATAACCCAAAAATTAAAATTTTTTGCAATAAATATCAATAAACCCGTGCATGGCTGTAGGAACCGGGAGTTTGAGAGTAAAAGCAACCCCCCCCCCCCCCTCCCTGAGAGTCCAGAAAAGCTAGCGGGGAATACTACTCTACACTTTTTTTTTTAATTTGGAAGATATAGTAAGGTTTTTTTTGGTAATCAAAAATTTGACTCAGATTTGATATAAAAATCTCGAAAACTAGTCCAAAATTCAAATTTCTGCTACAGTTAAAAAATCACTTGTTAATAGAAATTCAGTTCTGAATCTGAATATTAAATTTTCAATTTTTTTTTTGTTTCGATTATAGTCGTTTTACCATTTTTATGGCAAATAAATAAATAAAATAATGGCATTCGCGACTTTATCAACGTTACAGTTGGCGGATCGTTATTGAAAAACTTATCCGGTACAACTGTGTTCGATGTTTACTCTTGGGCTCGAACTCACGGACATCGGCTCAGGAGACAACAAACTTGCCAACTGAGCTATATCACAAGCCCATTTTAAATTTTCAATGATGTTGAAAAATTGTATTGAAATCCTGATATCCGAAAAGTAAAAAATAATAAAAGAAACCATCCTTAATTTTGGGTTCTTATTCGGATTTGAAGTTTTGCAGAGATCAAACAAAACAAAGCTTTAAAATAACGATGTGGAATAAAACTCCAAATCATCATTTTTATATTTTATTTCAGTTCCACAAGTCAGATTAAAAATTAATTAATAAAATAATTAGTTCAGCTTGAAACCAAAAACTTCAAAATTCGAGTTTTCCAGCATTATTTTCGCTCGTAGCCAGCAGCAAGAACGGGAAATTCCGGGCAATTTTTGCCCCGAACCTTGCAAAATTCGAGTAGTTGATTAAAATTTAACATTTCAAAACGCGGATAATATCTGTGCAAATTGAGCAAATTCTAGGCAATATTCAAAAAACAATTAAGAAAAAAAAGTGAAAAAAATATTTGAATTTAGCTGCGCTCAATTCGTTTAAGGCATCCGAAAAAAATTTGGTGGTTTAATGAAATAAAAAAACTTTTTCGGACGTCCAATCAAAACTGAATTTGAGATTTTTGTTCAATCTTTCAAATAATGTAAATTAAACCAGGCAAAATCCGAGCAGTTTTCTCCAATATCCAGGCATTTAAGGCGAACCGGACTTCAAAAATTTCAAAAATTTCATTGAATAACTGGGAAGCCTTGATAAATCCATACAATTTGGAAAGCTTAATCATAATTGAGTCGATTTTGAAAACGAAATTTCACTTCTTGGTTCATTTTTTTAAATTTTGAACTGAAATTTAGATTAAGCGCCTGAACTGGAATCAAGATTTAGATGGATTAAGAAACAATATTGAAATTTGAAAATACATCCCTAATTAAAACTTTAATTCAGATTCAAAATTCAGATTAAGAATTTACAGTACCGTTCAAATTTTTCAGAGTGATTGTTGAAATATAAAGTCTGAAGTTTTTGAAAAGTTCTATCGATGAGGTCAAAAGTTACGCGATGTACAATATTTCAGATATGAACCTTCAAATGCGATTTCTATAGAATTTTGGACAAATGTTTCCATAGGAAAATCATTTTTCATGTTCAATAACCAGTTAATCAGTTCCAATCAAAAACCTTAAACCATTTTGTGAGATTTTGATTTCATAACACATGGATGGATCATTTATTCAATTGTTTGTTCATTACTTCTGTCAGACATTATTTGACTGATTTGTGGATGGAAAAGATATTGTTCTCATGAATCGTCCCAAATTCTATAGTAATCGCATTTTTAGATTCATGCCTGAAATATTGAACATCGCGTAACTTTTGATCCCATCGATAGAACTTTTCAAAAACTTCAGACATGTTTACTTCAAATTTCAACAATCACTCTGAAAAATTTCAATTAAAAGCATAGCGTAGTTTCTGAGATATTGCAGTTTGAATGGTAAAAGTCCAAAAAGTCCGATTTCCGTAGAATTACTTTATCTCTGGCCACACAATATTCAGAAAGCTCATATTTTGTGATATAATAGTGTGATAGTTGATCTATCTTACGCAGAAAATTTGATCAAATCATATCATTAGAGTAAAAAAATATGGAAGTTCAAAATTAAAGTGACAGTGCACGTACTTCCAATTTCTATACAATCATGAACGGTACTGTATATTCAAAATTAAAATTCCGTTTGGCTAGCATAAGAGTTATACAATCAAGATAAAAATTTCAAGATGATTATTTCGTTGAGGAATTCGAATCGCAAGAGGTAACAGATTTATAATTTTGATTATTAATTGAATTTCAAAATTTCAACTAATAATCAAAGGTTTGAAGAACCTCTTAGCTGAATGAAACTATGATTTCAAAGTAGTCGAAGATTCCTTTGAATTCAGCTACAGTATTTGAAAGACCCAAATACTAGTATTTCACTAGCTACTTGCTAGCATCCTCAGTGGGTGGGTGGTGGGTGGGAAGGCTAGCAAGTAGCTAGTGAAATACTAGTATTTGGGTCTTTCAAATACTGTAGCTGAATTCAAAGGAATCTTCGACTACTTTGAAATCAAAATTTCAAATTTTTAACTCAAGTCAGTTTGTATAAACAACTCAGCAGATAATCATAAAGATTGAATAGTATTTAATTTTTTTCAAACGTTGCTTTATAAAAATACCAGATTTCTATTTTTTTTTAAATTGTCCACAAGATTTTATTAATGGAATTGATTTTTAAAATATTGCTGATAAAGCAACATGAATTTTCACCGAAAAAAATCTGCAGAGAGCAACATATTTCCTCGATGTATTGCTGAACTTTATAAATATTGCAGTTTTTTAAAGTCTAATTCAAACTTAAATCTTAAACTTGAATCAAGTTTGAACTGTGAAAGTTTCAACTCTCATTTTTTTTTCATTTTCTAAAATTAATTAATATTCATAGATGGTTAAAATGTTTGAATTTGTTTAAACATCTAGGTGTTCAATTTGGTATATTTATTTAGCAATTTTATATGAGCTTAGATTTTTTTTTCATTTTCAAATAAATTGAAGGCATGATAAAAATAACTTTCTCTTGCTCAAATCAAGAGCCTTAATCAACCAGACTCTTGAGCAAATCCAAAGCCTAACCATCGATAAAAGTTGCTTCCCTTTTTAGTTACTTATTGCTTAGTTATACAAATTAAGCTTACCATTTTAAAGATTCTAGGTCGTATTTTTACATTTTTTATTCGTATTAATTCGTAAACTTTTAATATAAAAGAATTTAAAAATTAATAATCAAATAGGATTCTAGCAGATTGTTCTTTATTTTTTTCTAATTCATGCATTGTTTGAGCAAATATATCATAGATGAAAATAAGTCGCCAAAAGCACCCCCTCCTTGCAAAGTTGTTATTCCTACGGCCCTGAATCCGGGCAATATTCGGGCAGTTTTCCACAAAAACCAGGTATCTGAGCCAGGCCAGGCTTGTTTTGAAATTTTCACTAAAACCGAAAAATTAGTCTAAACCAGGGATGAGCAACGCGCGGCCCGCGGGCCGCATGTGGCCCACGAGACCCTTTTGTGCGGCCCGCGAAGCATTTTTCGAATTTTAATGCCTTAACTTTTTTTTTCTACAATGGATTTCAGGAAATTCAGGAAATTCATATAACGTGATCAAAATATTCACTTATCTCCATTTGCCCCACAATCATCGAGATTGTACACTTTTTGTGGCTTTTTAAGCATTTATTATGTTCTTTTCAAGGCATAAATGCAATATTGTTTATTGGCATAACGTAATATTGGATTTTTTTTTTTTAATTCAGGATACATTTTCCTAATTATTTAACTCCCACCACTTTGAGACGCAAAATTCATTAAAGTGAGGAAGAGCAGCTAAAATCGGAAGCTACACATAATCAAAGCAATTTCGAAGTCCGCTAGTGAAGTCATTATTTTCGTTTCAAGCTAAAATAAAGATGTATGATAAAAAATATGCTCAGCAAGTAATTTTCTATCTAATTCGGTAAAAAGGCTTGTTCTGTTAGCATTCAAATACTGGCAAAAATTTCAAACCAAACCTTGTGAAATATTATTTATTTCTGAATATTGGCGAAAAAAACGAAAGTTTAATAAGAAAGCCCGGATGAACGATTTAAGATTTAGCCGGAATCGAAATTTTCTACAAAAAATATTAGTTCTTGTAAAAAATAATAGATATCTGTAATTCTGTGATTCAACTCAAAAGTTATTTGACGAATATGTGATGCTTTTTCAGAAATTTGATAGAAAATTTATAACAAACATCGATAAATTGAGTTGTTCCACTCATAATATAGCTTAAAATCCTATCCCAGTGATACCTAAATAAGATTTAAAATAATGAAAATCTGGATAAAAATCTTGTATCAAGCATGTAGTTTTGAAGACAGTAGCCTAAAATGTGTAAAATTGAACATTTCTCTGTAATTTCGAAGACCCTGCTCAACATCTCAATGCAATGATCCAATACAGAACTTCCATTTAAAAACGAGGTTCTTTCCGTTAGTTGGAAAAACATCTAGGCTTTGAGGACAAGTTTGAATAATGGAAAACAAAATCACAGAAAGTCAATTAGCAATTCAACGCCCAACGCTATTGTGATTGACTATTGAAAAATTGAGAAAATGGAGATGAAGTTAAAATGACAAAGATTCAGTGATGTACCTTTTCAATATCGGGTATTTAAAAAAGTCGTGTTTAATTTCTGATTTTAACCACGTGAATTCGGTTTATCTATCCTTTTTCAGATTAGTTTTCGCCAATAATTTGTAGTTATAAAAAATGACAGAAGCTCTGCTTATTGTTAAAAACAAGTTATTTTAAGTGCGGCCCGCTGACAAGATTTCAAATTTTAATTGGCCCGTTGGTTCAAAAGGTTGCTCACCCCTGGTCTAAACGATGATATAAAAAGAATATGAGCTAAAATGATTAAAATGACTAAAAAATTTGAAAATTGACATGTCGCTAAGGGAAATAACAAAGGTTTGTTTTTGATTATAGTATTGAAAAAGCGGTAAAAAATCCGTTTGACTTTGGCACGGTTCAGTTTTGACAACAAAAAGTTTTGGGGCCAAAGTCGAACAAGTTATGTGTATTTAATTGAAGGATTTTTACTTTTTATCAAACAGTTGATTTTTAAGAAAAAGAATCGAATAGATTAAGAAATTTATCAAAACAATTAAGCTAAAATTTGATGCACGCATATAATCTAAAATATAACCTACCACTTTTCAAATCTTCTTGAAATGCAATTTTACCCCTTTAAAGGGTATCATTATGCCCTTAAGACACATTTTGAAGTTAAGGCATCATTAAGGTATCAAAGAAACCTAGAATAGAAATAATCAAGGTATCCATATATGAAAAGTGAGACACAATTTTAGAATTGTACAACCTTTATTCGGGCTAAATAATACCTTATTTTACTTTCAAGCCATGATAGCAAAATTAGATGTAATTTTGCCATAAAAGTCCACTCGAGTGTGCTTAGATTTTTTTAAATTTATTGAATAAAGTGCAAATGTAATAGTCAACACACAAAATTTATGATGGATCAGGAATATAATTAAAAGTTAAATTACACAATGCATGAAATGGTTCTTAAATTTAAAAAAAACAATTTTTTTATGATGTTGATACAAAACCATCAATAAACATGAGTCTGCACCAGATTCAAATATCTTCCAAAAGTTGATTCCCACCTAATTGATTCGATGTTTATCATTTCATGGACCCGTCCATTAACGTCATTCAATTAGCAGGGCGTTACACGAATGAGTTCCAGATTTGTTTTCGCGTAGGTGCGAGTCCTTCACCTTGAGCCCACCAAACATGTGGGTTTTAGCCAACAAGGATTGACTAAATAACCAACAGCAAACCCACCAAAACTTTCCCGACTGTGTTGTATGTCACTTAGGGTGTTCGATGAAACTTTGGTGTTCAAAAATAGTTTTTTCTGCAAGTTAGGTAACTTTACTTTTTTCATTAAGTTGCTAAAATTAGATCGACCAAATTCGTAACGATGCTTGGAACTTACTTCAACGCGCGCGAGTGAAATTCTATCCAGCAGCAAGTGTCACATTTCAAGAGGAGTAATCCGCAATGAGAGATCCACCACCAGGAGGAGGTAATGGTATTTTCCACTGGCTTGACTTTTCCCGCGACAGACCGACCAATGATGGGTGGAAGAAAAAACCCACAGAACCGACCAGAAAGGACACCACACTCTACTCGAGAAGGATCACCGAAGGCGCGCGACGAACTTCCGGAGGAAATGCACGCACGTGTTATCGACGGAACGGCTCGCGAAGAACTGTTGAATCTGACTGCTGTGGCCGCTTCTTGCGGCACGTTAGGACATTCTCCACGTGGCCCTCAGCTGAAGAAGCACAAAATCTCAGCTCAGCTGTTGCAGCGACTCTCCAAAAGTCTCTTCAAACCGAATTTGAGCGGGAGAGCGCTAAAGGACGTTTGTTTATGTTTTTGTTCGAATTTGTTTCGAACAAACCACCCGATCCGGTGAAAATGTTCGAAAATCAAGCTACCGGCTTTTCTTGCTGGCCTGGGCTTTGGCTTTGGGTGGATGGAAAACTCCACCCGACGTTGATTTTTTGGCACGCGTGGGTGTATAACGGTGCTTCAATTAGAACATCTGCCGGCAGTGGAAAAACACTTCAGATTGAGGTATGATATTTCGGAAAGTTGGGTGGATCCGTTCCCTCAAATGTGTTTCTTTGAAGGTGAAACGAGGGGAAACTATTTTCAAATTCAAAAAGGATAAAATAACACTTAATTTCAAAAATGTAACTCGAAATGATGTATAACATTTAAAACAATTAGATTTTCATTTCCGCTAACAGTTTATTTTTGTTGGAACAATCTTGTGATATTTGTGATTTAATTCTTGTGAAGTTTTATGATATATTCGTGTCATTTTTACGGGATTTTGTCCAAAGCTGGTATAATTTTTTGGCAATTCCTGAAACATTTTTAGTCAGTTATGTAATAAAAATTTTGTGTAATTTTTATATTAATTAAACCATTTTTGTGGAATTTGTGTGGATTTTTTTTTAAATTCTTGTGCAGTTTATATGATATATTTGTGTCATTTTACGGGATTTTGTCCAATGCTGGTATAATTTTTTGCCAATTTCTGAAGCATTTTTAGTCAATTATATAATAAAAATTTTGTGTAATTTTTAAATCAATTACAGTATTGTTCCGATTTTGTCAGCCCCATGTTGAATTTAGGGCTGACAAAACAGGGTACCTGACAAAATCGGGAAATAAAAATTTCTTGAAAATAATTTCAATTTTGATTTGATAATTGTCCGTTTGCTTGTTATTTCGATATTTTATGTCAATACCGTGATAAGTGGTGACATTGACCCCTTTTCTTTATTTTTTACCCTTCTTTCCCAACCCAACTTTCGATCCGAGGCCCGGAGGGCCAAGTGTCATATACCATTCGACTCAGTTCGTCGAGATCGGAACATGTCTGTATGTGTGTATGTATATGTGTATGTGTGTGTATGTTACAAAATAATGTCACACACGTTTCTCGATGACCGCTTGACCGATTTGAGTTCTTGAGGCGTCAAATGAAAGGTCTTGCAAATAGCAAAATGGAAGACCTGTTCAAAAACTGAACCTTAAGTGATTGTTTACAAACACCCTTCATACAATGGATTGTCTATATGCCATTTGAAAAACCGTTGGTGCGTAGCTGCAGGATTGATATACAATTGCAAAACAGCTGAATTTATTGATCACATAAGTTAGATCACTTTAAACTTAATACATCTTGAACCTATCAGCACGTGTTGACAGCTCACTGCTGCCAACATTACAGAAATGCTTCATGATTAGGTGTCAATATTCAACAACCTCTTTCTGCTTCCAACCGCTGAGGTAAGGTGAGGCAAGTTCTAAACTCCAAATAAAATCTGAAAATACTGTTTCCAAATACATACGTTTACCTATTTTTCCGCAGTAATATCGGAAACACCATCAAGAATCTTCGTTATAACTTACTTTAAAAAAGTCACCATTAATAGCTAAGCACTGTGCAGAGCAAGGTTTGTACTATCTTAAGTGCTTCAAATTGTACGGTTTTCAAAACAGATGGCTTTTTTTTAACAATTTACAGATGTCTCCAAAACTAGTAGCTATTGAGGAAAAAAACGAAACTCGCTCAGCCTTAAGGAAAAAGTCAAAATCCTTCGGAATCTTGAGGACAAGGCTGCGAAGAAAGCAGACATCGCGAAGAAGTACAAAATCCATCCAACAACCGTCAGAAAAATTCAAAAGAACAAAACAGTTTCTTCGACCATGCTCATAGTCAAAGCTCAAAATTTGCTGAAAGTTGCAACGTCCCAGATTCATTTAAATTTTCACTGCACTGGATACATATCTTCAAAAAGCGTTTGGTATCCGCAAGCTTAAGATATGTGGCGAAGCGTTGTCGAGCGATATAGGAAGTGTTGAGGGTTTTTTGGAGAACTTTCACGAGGAAATACTTCATCGAAAGCTTACTGCTCAGATGGTGTATAATGCGGACGATCGGAATTGTTTTTTAAAATGTTGCCAACAGAATCACTTGTTGGTTCGAAAGAGGCTAATGCTCCAGGGCGTAAAATTAATAAAGAGCGCATCACTTTTATGCCATGCGCCAATGTCACAGCAGACCATAAGCTCCCTCTGGTCGTTATCGAAATCCCAGAGCCTTTAAGAACGTCAAACTTCCCGTAACGTACCTTGCGTCCAAAAATGCATAGATGAGAAGCAGGAAATTTCAACTAAATTTAAAGGTAGACAAAATCGGGAGCTGACAAAATCGGAACAATACTGTATTATAAAAGTTATGGTCCATCAAAGATGAAAAAATATTTTTGAAATTCTTAATTCTTTACATTACGGTTTTGCTAATTTCTTCAAAACCTTATTAATTGGGTACAGGAAGGTGTTTGTGATTGATTGAAATTTAAAAAAAAAATTTAGAATTTGCAAATCTGAAGAAATAACAGCCCTTTTCCAAAAACAACTTTTTTCGAAAAAATAAATAAATTTGATTTTCGCAATTTTTTTGCATACATTGTTCGATATCTCACACATGCATTGAAAAATCGTGATAAGAATACCCTAAACTAATTTCTTTCAATCTCTAGAATATTTTTTGTAAATACATCACTCGAAAATATCCACGCGTTTTCGAGATACTTGGATTTTGATTAGTTTTGTTTTAAAAACAACACTAAATTTAAAGGCTGACAAAATTGGGATAAAATGCTGACAAAATCGGGGATAGACAAAATCGGGGGTAGACAAAATCGGGAGCTGACAAAATCGGAACAATACTGTATGCACTTCTTGATGAATTTTTGTACAATTTTGGTGAAATTTGTATGAAATTTTTTGTGTATAATTATTTTTATTAATTTTGTCATTTTTGTGTAATTTAAGTGTATTTAATGTGTAATTTTTGTGAAATTTTTGTGTCATTTTTGTACCATTTTTATGTGATTTTTGTGTGATTTTTGTAATTTTCTAATTTTTGTAACTCTTGTAACTTTTGTAATTTTTGTAATTTTTGTAATTTTTGTAATTTTTGTAATTTTTGTAATTTTTGTAATTTTTGTAATTTTTGTAATTTTTGTAATTTTTGTAATTTTTGTAATTTTTGTAATTTTTGTAATTTTTGTAATTTTTGTAATTTTTGTAATTTTTAATTTTTGTATTTTTTTGTAATTTTTGTCATTTTTGTCATTTTTGTCATTTTTGTCATTTTTTGTCATTTTTGTCATTTTTGTCATTTTTGTCATTTTTGTCATTTTTGTCATTTTTGTCATTTTTGTCATTTTTGTCATTTTTGTCATTTTTGTCATTTTTGTCATTTTTGTCATTTTTGTCATTTTTGTCATTTTTGTCATTTTTGTGTCATTTTTGTCATTTTTGTCATTTTTGTCATTTTTGTCATTTTTGTCATTTTTGTCATTTTTGTCATTTTTGTCATTTTTGTCATTTTTGTCATTTTTGTCATTTTTGTCATTTTTGTCATTTTTGTCATTTTTGTCATTTTTGTCATTTTTGTCATTTTTGTCATTTTTGTCACTTTCGTGAAATGTTCCCTTTTTCGTTTAATTTTAGCTCAAACAAGCGATTGTAAGTGCAACTTTGTTATTCATTCGATTTGAAGGCAACTCGAAATTGCATTCCCGAGAAATGGCACTCGCATCAGTTTAGATCATCATCGTCGTGATGTCTAGGAGTGAAAACTTAAATTCAATTTTCCGTTTCCGGGAAACAGTTTGTGTAAGCGGATTTCAATTCTAAACTTGTTGCTTCCTTTCAGTTGCTCAAGCTGCAACAAAACGAAGTGCATCAAGTGCTGACCACAAAGCCTGCGAATTATCATTTCCCTTTAGTTTTGATTATATCACTAATTCCAACGAAATAAATGTCCTACATCGTTGATTGACTACTGTTGTGATGAAATATATGAACAAATTTCCCTTGAATCGTAAAGTGTTTATCAATTGGTGCGTGTTATTGATTGTATCCAGCCACAATACTCGTAACAAGCGCTTAACGTGATTTGCGTAACAATTATCTCGCTAATCCAATTTAACACAATCATTGAAACTGGCTGCAAATAGCTTCCCCACATTCAACTAGGTACTTACCACCGATGAAAACCTGGGCCATAAATTTGATAACCGTATATTTATCCGACAGTCAACAAAATAGGTTCAAGTTAAATTAATATAATCAGGTCATTGAAAGCTAACCCCATTTTCACTTGTCTATTTAGTTGAGTTGAACGAAATTCATCCAAATGCAGTTGAAAGTTATTTTAAAATTCTTCTATTGTAAGCAATGAAACCTTCCCTTCTAACTGCACATCAAAATAAGGAATATATACTAGAACAGATTGACTTTGAACTGTTTTAAACATCACACGGGTTCAGGTTCGATAAGAATTGTGCAAACTGCCTCAATTCCAGACTAGATTTGATTTTTGACACCAATTTGTAACGCGTACGCTTTCGCGCCAGGCAGCAAGCTGCCGCAAAGTCGCAAGTCTTAAGGCCCGGTGAGACTCTTAGGGTCATTTTAAATCCTGGCACACAAAAGAGGACCAACCAACGAGAAATCGATCTTCTGATCGACATAAAACTCTAAACGAACCAATTCAGGAATCTTGTCCTAAGTTATCACGACTAAGACTTCAAATAAATGCCGGAATTTATTCCTCTTGAAGGAACTTCTAGTACCATTTTAGTTTTTACATCACCTGTTTTTCGCCTGCGGGTTCGTGTCCACGTTGAGTGTCGTAAATGTTCGGCGGCTTAGGTGAGTCGGTCGGCGTCGCGGTTTCCACCAGCAGCATAAAGGGGTGATGCAGTTATGCTGTCGGCCGAGGGAGCTCTTCAAAGTCCGTGTGTTCTGCAGGGTTTCCCAATCTTGTTCCGGTCGGATGTTCAGCACGAAGTCCGTCGTTCCGGAAATTCACTTTCGGTACAGCGGGGGAGAGGGCACGTGTAGCGTTATGCCCCCCCTTTAAAATGAATTCCATTAGCTTAATGTGGTTTTAGCTAATTTTTCAACCAATAATGTTACCTTAATTGGTCGATAACCTCCGCACAGTGGTCAATAATTTTAGCGATACGCTTTTGGCTTTTCTTCGGCACTACTTGTCACCTCAGAAGGACCACTAGAAATGAGACCTCTGAATTGGATTTGGCGGTTAAAGCCCACGTTTCCCTAACCTTGGTTCCCGTCATAACGTGTCGATTCCTGATTGGTTAATTCTCTTTATGTATGGTTGGACCCAAAATTTTATTATAGCGTTTGGCGCTAGTATCGCCTAAAAGAATCGAGGGATCTTAAAACAAGCTCAATTAATTAAAATTCAAATATTAAGGCTCTTTCTCGGAATTTTAGTATCGTTATTTGTAACACTGTTACAAATTGTTCAAACGCAATCAAGTATACTTATAAAATACAAGAAATAAATTGATTGAAGATATGTTTTGCAATTCTCCATTGACCCTACATCAATTATACATTTACATTTATAAGTAGGTAGATACTGAGCTTACGCAATATTCTATTTGCGCAGTTCATCATTTTCACCACCACCATAACCATCTAGAAATGGGACACTTTCTTTAGCTGATAACTCTTTTCCTTGTTATCGGACATGCAAAATTCAGCATTTTGTTGTAAAAAGTACTATCCGACCTAAAAAAATTTTTAATTTAAAAATTAACGCGTTTTCGAGTAATTTTCGGTGCAAGAGAAAAAGAAAAATAATATTTTGCACAGTTCCCTTCAAATTCCATCATATTTAAATCGTATGCTTGCAAAACCGTTGATTATTCCAAACATGTCGGTACCTGAGTGTTACAAAAGTATGCAAACACTTTGTTCGAATCATGCGTTGGAGTGAAGCACATGATCGGAATCTACGAATAAGGGTCATCAGGGAAGTCAATGTTCATTCGAAAATTTTTAATTTTTAATAAGCGAAAAACTACTCGCTGAAATGTTCCACAATATTTTCTTCATAATTTTCTCCGATATGCTGAAATTGTTTCCTAGTTATGAGTCATTCAAACCTAAACTCCATCAACAACTTTTTGCGTGTTCCAGAGCTCGTGACGTGTGATGAGGCAATGATACGGGTGATTTCTGATGGACTACCAAATTTGTGAAAAACCCTATTACAAACAAATTCCAGCGGTTGAACCCTATAATATTATTTATCGTGGCAAGGTCATTTGCAGATAAAAGTATGTATTCTTTCAATGGGGAGATATGCAGAGGGAAAGGAAGACTTTTTTTTTTGCTTAACCCGAGAACTAATACGGACCCGAAAAGGTTATTTATTTATTTATTAAGTCAAACTAAGAAGACTACAATACTTAAAACTACTTAAAACTAATGTAAGCTATTTTGTTGTTCTAAGAAGTTGTTTTTAAATGCCTTTTTTAATTGTGTTTTTTTTATCGCTACGTCTATAATTTCACTTTGTAAATTGTATTTGTACATCATTTGATTAATAGGTTGATGTTTTGCATAGTCTTTGTCGTAAAGTTTAATGTAGAACAAATGTTTATTTCTTAATGGACGGGAGGGTGCGTAAAAATTTAGTTTTGAAAGTAATTCAGGACTGTCTATTCTTTGTGTAACAACATCATTTACAAATGCAATTTGGGAAAATTCTCTGCGTTTACTGAGAGGTTCTATATCAATAAGCTTACAACGAGATTCATACGATGGCAGAGGAAAAGTGGTCCAATTGATTTTACGTAGCGCATATAACAAAAATTGTTTTTGAACTGACTCGAGACGTTGCTCGTGAATATTTGAATAAGGATTCCATATGATGCTACAATACTCCAGTATCGAACGAACATAGGATATATAAAGTGATTTTATGGTGTATGGGTCTTGAAAGTGTTTGCTGAAACGTTTTACAAATCCTAGCATGCAATTTGCTTTATTGATGATATTGTTCTGATGTTCTACAAACGTGAGTTTTGAATCCAGTATGACGCCGAGATCCCTTACAATTTTGCATTTTTGTACTGGTTGATTGCCTAATTTTGTTTCAATGATGGGGTAACTTTGCTTTCTGCTAAATGATATAGAGTTGCATTTTTTAACATTCAATTGAAGTAAACTTTTGTTGCACCATTCAAAGAAAACATTGATTTCGTTTTGAAATGTTTCAACATCTTCGGTTAAAAGGTATTGAATATTATTATTATCCATCATTATGATCATCAAGAACTAAACGTTCAAAAACTAACCAACTTTGGCATCAAAGGGTATTTGATTTCGAAAAATATTTCTATGGATATAAGGATATAATCTCCATCCAGATAGGACCAAGGTTGCGAAATCACAGAAAAATCTGTATTATCACGGAATTTTGTGCAAAATTTCGTTACAGTATCTGTGTCACAGATCACAGAATTTTCAAAACTTTCACAGAATTCACAGATTTTCTAAGTTTTGAACTGATTTCCATTAATTATAAATTTGTATGCCACTTTCGACTTTTTATTTCTGACTCCAATTGATGAAAACAAGGTAATGTAAATTGATTTTTGTCTATTAAAACTGTAAGTAGTTTCCAATTTGTTGATGTTTCACATGAACTTCAGTGAACTTCATAGAAATAGCGTCACAGAAAACCGTCACAGAATATTAGGTTCAAATCACAGAATTCGAGATTTTCTTTTGTCAAACACACAGATTTTTTATTTCGGCAACCTTGGATGTGACTCCCCAACATGTTTTTACATAACTCGAAAACTTATTAAAGCAAATGAAATCAATGGATGAAGGGGATAGTATTTTAATGCGATGAATATTTCTATGATTATTTGAAACCATACCTTTCTTGCAGTAAATAGGAGGGTTTTTTTTTTTTTTTTTTTTTTTTTTTACCTTTAAATTGCCCGCCACACTCCCCCACACCAAAAAACTCAATTGAGTCCCCTGGTAATGGACGCTACTGTTCCCAGCATGTCGACAGCATACAAATAACAAAACGCGAACAAGACTCTACTCATGCTGGGAACCAAATTTTTTTTTAAGCTATATGCGAAGGAATGGACGAGAAAAAATATCTAAATTTACGTTAACGTGTGAATCTCAGTGGAAATATATCCTTTTAAGAGATCCACAGAATACGACAAAAATTTACAAAATTAAAATTAGGTTAAAAGATATGAAGAAAAAAATTAAAACTAAGGCTGTCTTAAAACAAAATAAAAAAAAAACTGAACTAAAATAAAATATTTAAAGGTAAACAAAAAAAACTAAAATTACTATGACTGATACGATGGTTGGTGGTTAACGAACATGAATTCCTTTGAGATATTGTATCAAATTTGTTTTAAAGGCGGATCGACTGTTGATGATTTTGATTCGATTGGGTAAACTATTATATTTGGTAGGCCCAATGAAGGAGATTCTTCGTTGACCTAGTGTAGTCGATGATCTACTACGCTGAAGATGACTTGATTGTCGGGTATTGTGGGTTCGGACTCCCATGGTAAAGCTCATATTTCTATTGGTTGAAGAATGAAGATTATCAAACACAAATAAGATGGTTTGTAAGTCACACATTTCTGTAAGGGGCAAAATATTGTGGGATCTTTCAGAATAAAGATGGAAAGTTGGAAACAGTAATGGAAGATTAAATATTGTTTTCAGGCAACGGTTCTGCAGTGTTTGTAGGCGTGTTAGTAGGGATATAGATGCTCTTCCCCAAAGAATGATTAAATAATTTAGAATAGAATTGACAAATGCGTGATAGAATTTTAGTAAGACATGACGTGGCACAAATTGCTTTATACGCCAAAGGATTCCACACAGTGATGAGACCTTGCTTTCCAATTGCATTATATGATATTTCCATGATAAGGTGTCATCTAATAATAGCCCAAGGTATTTGAAGTTCACAACTTTCTCAATCACGTTATCATTGACTACAGGATCTTCATGACTGGGAACTATTTTTCTTGCTGAATGAAACACCATATATTTTGTTTTCGGAAAATTTAGAGTAAGAAGATTTGCATTAAAATATCTCAAAAGGACTGTAAGATCTTCTTCAATTTGCTTAACAATAAGCCTAGGACATTTCCCTGGATAAAAAAGGGCCGTATCGTCTGCAAACAGTCTTGGGATGCCATGTAAGGGAATGTTCTGGATATCATTGACATAAAGCAGAAATAGCAGCGGTCCAATATTACTCCCTTGAGGGACTCCAATGCTCATGTTTTGTAAAGAACTGTTGGTATTATTCACTGATACATATTGTTTTCGACCTGACAGATAACTGCGAATAACATCGTTCGCAATTCCCCGAATCCCATAAGAATCTAGTTTTTTTAACAGTATATCGTGGTTCAAGGTGTCAAAAGCCTTTTTCAGGTCTAAAAACAAAGCCCCGACTATGTTTTTTGAATCTATGTTTTCGATTATTGTGTCGACAAGTTCACAGGTAGCAATTGAGGTGCTAGAACCAGCTCGAAATCCATACTGTAGATTATAAAGGATATTATTTTCTTCCAAGAATTTATTCATCCTATTAATCAACATTTTTTCAAATACTTTGCTGAAAATACTTAAAGTAGAAATCGGACGGTAGTTGTTAACATCAAGACTGTCTCCTGCCTTGAAAATTGGTACGACTCTTGCTATTTTGAGAAAGTCAGGATACTGTCCTGTTTCTACGATTTTGTTAAAGCATTGACAAAGAATTCGAGAGAAATCATCGCAGTTTCCCTTTAATAAGTAAGTAGGGATCTGATCGTGGCCACAGCATTTTTTGTTTTTAAGAGAATTTATAATTAAGACCACTTCGTTTTTTGTTCCCGGATATAGGAAAATGGAGTTAGAGACACGATTAGTAAAGGATAACGGGTCAGATTCAGGATCGTTATGAATAGTTGTTGCTAGATCTTTACCAATTTTCGTGAAGTGATTGTTAAAAGCTTCGCATACTTCGGGGTTTGTCTCGAGAAGGATATTATTAACTTTAAGTTTCATTCCATTATTAGAATTACCTTTTCCTAAAATTGAGTTAATGCCTTTCCACACTTTGGAGCTTGTTGTGTTGCTGAGCAAATTTTCATAGTAGGAAGCTTTACATTTCTTCTTACATTGTTCTACCTTCTTAGAGATATGTTTTAACATTTCTTGTAAGTGTGAATCTTGGGGATTCCGTTTTAAACGTTTTATATAATTATTTTTTATTTTGATTAATGTACATAGATCAAAAGACATCCATGGGCAAGGCTTTCCTTTCAATTTCATTTCTCGTGTTATTTGTTTGGTACATTCCGATACTAGGCTATCGTAAACGGTACATATTTCTTTCAAACAATTCTCAGGATTTTCGATAATTTGTACACTTTTAAGGTAATCAGAGAATAAACTGTTTAATCTTGCACGATCAATGATATTTTTATGCAGAATAGTTTTACATTTATTTGAGGACAATCTTAGAGTCGTAATAACTTGAGAGTGGTCACTAATATTATTGCCGATAGTGTCGTTTCTAACGAGTGCTAAATCACTGTGCTTGCAAATAACGTGAAAACGTGCGTTGGATTGGGAATATAAGAATCGAGGTGCAGGGCATCCATAAATTTTTTTTGTTTTGCATAACTCGAGAATTTATCAAGTATATGGACAAAATTTGACATGAGAAATCATTTTGATATTTGTTCTATGCTAATTTCAGACAGCACCTTCCTTCCAGTGAGTAGGTACCAAGAAAGAGGAGAAGGTGGTGCAATAAAATTTTGTGAGCAAAAATCATCAATTTTTTCTATCAAAGTATGTCATGAAACGGTATTTGAGTAAGATATATGTTCCTATAATTAAAGACCCTTACGCCTTGCAGTGTGGAGAGGGGAGTAGACGAGGAAATTTAGTTTTTAAGCTTAGAAAAATAATCATTCAATGGAACTAAATTTGATATGAGAGGGTTTTTTTGGACGAAAACAAAGAGGTATGATTATTAGAGACCCAAGCAACCAAAAGTCCCATGAACCAGGTTCAAAAAAGCTTGCTTAGCCTTTTATATCATTATTTTTTCGATTATAGTCGTTTTAATATCTTTATGTCATTCGCGCCTTATATCAACGATGCAGCTGGCGGACAGTCATTGAAAAACTTATCCGGTACAACTGTGATCGATGTTTACTCTTAGGCTCGAACTCACCGACATCAGCTCAGGAAGCAATTGACTTGCCAACAGATCTATATCACAAGCCAACCTTTATATCAATGATGTATAAAGTACGTTCTATGCTACTCAAAATTCAAGTTCTAATACTTTCAAGTTCCAAAGCCTCTCTCTCTCTAGGTTAATTGCACCATTGGCATCGGTACATATCACCCTTTTTTGATTATTTACTATGTTCAGTACACGGTGTCGCCACACGCCGAATTCCAAAATCGACAAATTGCGGTAAGAAGCAGGTTTTATTCATGTTTTATTCGACGTAACTTGAAACATCTTATAAAAAAAATGGAGCCAGATGTGGCATGTAGCATAGCATAGCATAGCATAGCATTGGGTGACTACACACATCTTGAATTGGCTGATACACGAGGTACAACTAACAATCAAGCTCAACACTAGATGCCAAAATAAGTATCTGGATTCAATACTCATTTCAAGTGTTGCTATTGAGAATCAGTGTGGTACCATTATGCACACCGTGACAAGTCAATGTAATCATATGGGGATAATCTGAACAGCGAAATGAACTTTTCAGGTGCAAGAGAACTCATGCGACCCTACAAACAAGGATGCTGTTTCAGATAGGGAGAGGGAGGGCTTTTTGAGTTTAAAGGAAATCCTACTTGGCAAGTAGGATTTATGTGTAATTTTTTTTTTTTGAAATGTGGACGAATACAATGATAAATAAAAATGGAAAGAGCTCACCAATTTACGAGGGACCTTATGTTGTAAACGATGCTACCATGCATTAACATTCCGTTCTGGAATCGTTAACCTGTTTCCTAGTCCTTCCAATTTTCGGTCCTTCCAAATCATTTTCTGTGCTTATACGATCTTTTCCTCAATTTCATATCATGCGGAACCAAATTTCGTGTGAATCCAGCTGAGCTTGAGCGAGGCTTGATGACATGCTAGACGCTGCGACGCCAAAACTATCCGCTCTGCTATCGGTAACCAGAACTGCATGGTTTTCCGCTTCCGGGATTCGAAGATTCAAATACGATAAAAATTCACTATTTACTTCTCAAACATCTAATTTTAATCATTACAGAAAAAAACTCGCCAATCAGACCTTGAGTGTCAATTTGACACTCCTCGCTTGAAATCGCAATATCTCTCTTGTTTTTGAACCAATTTGTACGAAATTTACAGTTTTAGAAGCTTCGTAGTGTAACATAAAGAGGTTTTCCAAACAATATTTGGCTACTTTACTTAATTTTTCCATTATTCTAAGTCTATAAAAAAACATTCTTCGGAAAAAAGACTGTATATCAGCTACGAAATGCCACATTTTTTTTTACTTAGTGTCCAAGAAAGCTGTAGTCAGAAGCTATATGTTGCGCACAAGCGGTTTTTTTTAATCATGACCACAAAAATATAAAAAAAGTGATATAAAATCTGCACGTTTCAATACATAATCATCCAAATTGTTTTTGTCTTAGTAGATAAATTTTGAAAAAAAGAATAAGAAAGTTTATGTAATTTTACACATTTTGGCATCTTTGGATTTCCAAAATACGAAACACAGAATTTGAAACGAATTTCCAAAAGAAGCGGTATATCGAAATTTCAGTAATTTTGCAATTTGTCATATGTTCTAACACATAAATTCAACTTTGCACTGGATTTTGAGTATGTTTACGCAAGATTTCCGCTTTGAATTTATATTCATAAAAAAGGCATACCGGCTCTAGTGAAGTTATTACATAAGCGCTGCGATGCTTCGCAAAAATATGATGATGTTCCATTTTTAGACCTGACATGTATTTTTGTAATACTAACCAATCAGTTGAATTGCAATTTTTTATAAAGGAATAATTAACACAAAGATATTTCGATAATTGAATACAGCACATATTTCTGAGATCTAGAAAATCGAATATCGGTTAGAGTGCCCCAAATGACCTGACTTTTGAAAAAGTTATGCGCTGCAGACTAAAATTGAACCTAGACCTAGTACAAGATCTCATGCCAAATTTGGGCCAGATCAGATCACGGGAAGGGGTTGCTCAACGAGCTTGAAGTTTGTATGGGGTTTTGAGACATTTCGTTCAGAAGGAAGGTTTATTTAAAGCTTAAACTATGACAAATATTTTATCCGAAAACTGCATTTCAATTAGAGTTAAGACAAAGAAGTTGAGCGAACTATTCCGAAACTACTTGCAGACTATTGTTGCTGTTGAAGATGCTGATCTCTGTTTACAAAATATCATTTCAACCTACAACTCTTTGCTTGAAACTTGTTCTAAAAAAGTTGTAAAATGTGCCAGCCTCAAAGAGAATAGCTGTCCATGGATGACTTTTGATCTTTGGACCTTAATAAAAATTAAAAATAATTATCTTAAACGCCTGAAACGTGATTCTGGTAACTCCCATCTAAAAGATATGCTCGCTCATGTTTCCAACAAAGTTAAAATGTGTAAAAGAAAATGTAAACAAAACTACTACTCCTCCATCTTGAATAGTACTCCTAACTCGAAGCTTTGGAAGCACATCAACAATATTTTAGGTAGATCTAAGATGAAAACTTCACTTTGTCTGGAAGTAAATAATATACGTATTGAAGACAATCCTGGAATTTGTCGAAGTTTCAATAATCACTTTACAAATGTTGGAAAAGAACTAGCTAGAGAGATTCCTAAGAACTCTTCCTTCAACACTTTTTCCTATATGGAACGAAACTCCAACTCAATATTTTTGTACCCTACCAATCCAAATGAAGTTAAAAATATTATTATGGAATTAAAAAATAAGAAAAGTTGTGGACCTGATAAGATACCTACAGCACTTCTCAAATCCAACATTGAGTTTTTTGGAAATATACTCTCACAATGCTTCAATATCATAATAGAAAATGGAGAATATCCCGATTGTTTGAAAACCGCGAAGGTCATACCAGTTTTTAAGTCAGGAGATTCTGCCAACGTTAATAATTATCGACCGATATCTACTTTGAGTGTTTTTAACAAAATTTTTGAAAAGCTATTAACAGTGAGGTTGAATAAATTCCTCAATGACAATAATATACTTTATTGTAGACAATATGGTTTTAAATCTGGGTCCAGCACTTTGATTGCAATATGCGAATTAGTTGACTCAATTATCGAAAATATTGATTCCAAGAATATCATTGGTGGTCTGTTTCTGGACTTAAAAAAGGCGTTTGACACTTTAGATCATAAAATACTCCTGACCAAACTAGAGTACTATGGTATACGAGGTGTAGCCAATGACTTAATTCGAAGCTACTTATCAAATCGAAAGCAATTCGTGTCGATTGATAACACCAGCAGTGCACTTGAAAAAGTTGAAATAGGGGTTCCACAGGGAAGTAATATTGGACCATTACTTTTCCTGATATATATCAACGACCTAAGCAAGCTTCCCTTACATGGTACTCCTCGTCTATTTGCCGACGATACTGCACTTTTTTACCCTGACAAAAATCCTAACACAATAATAAGGAATATGGAGGAAGACCTCAAATTGCTACTTCAATATTTCAACAGCAACCTTTTGTCATTGAACTTTTCGAAAACTAAATATGTGATGTTCCACTCAGCACGAAAAATTGTACCTCCACACAATGATCCATTGGTTGGAAGGAGTACCATTGAAAAAGTAAATGAGTTTAAGTATTTAGGCATACTTTTGGATGAATCGCTTTCTTGGAATAACCATATTACTCATATTCAAAGGAAAGTGTCCTCGTTTTGTGGAGTTCTGTGGAAAATTAAACAATTTGTACCACGTCATGTTCTTTTCAAGCTTTACTATGCGCTCATACATTCCCATCTAAATTATTTGATAGCTGTGTGGGGCAGGGCCTCTATATCGTCTTTATCTCGGCTTCAGACCTTACAAAACAGATGCCTGAAAACTATTTTAAATTTGCCTTTGCTTTATCCGACATCAGCACTATACTCAGACACGTTGCACAATATATTGCCTTTAACTCAGCTTTGTGATTTGCAAACAATGATTTTTGTGTTCGATAATCTTCGTTCCACTGATACCTCTCGTAATTTGAAATTCACTGTAGTATCGCGCACCCACAATACCCGACAATCAAACTATTTACAATGCAGTAGATCTTGCTCGGCCTTTGGTCAGCGTAGAATATCTTTTACCGGACCTACTAAATATAATTCTTTACCGCAAGAAATAAAAAATTCTCAAAACCGTAACATGTTTAAAACGAAACTAATACAACATCTTAAGGAAACGCTGAACCTATAACAACCAATCATCATGCCAGTTTTTTTTTTTGTAATATTTTTAATTTGTATTTCTCATTTTAATTTGTAATTTAAAACTTTTGAACTTTAATGATTAAGCAGTAGTGTAATGTTCTTAAAAAATATTTTTTTTCTGTTATTTGTTAATTTTACTAAGTAAGCAAGAAGGATCTCTTAAAAGGAAACCTTTTTCCACTGAGATCCCTTCTCTACAATAATCCTTTAATCATAATATACATTTCCTCGCATTAAATATATTTTGTGTTCTCAACATGCTTAAATTTTTTGCTCGCGTTTATTTGTAAACTTTTGCTGCCAGACATGTTGAGAACTGAAGTGTCCATTACCAGGGGACTCAGTTGAGTTTTTTGGTGTGGGGGAGTGTGGCGGGCCATTAAGAAAATAAAAAAAAGTTATTAGGCTTTAAAAATAGGCTAACTTTTTTAGTGTGGTATTCATCTCTGTTAATGACGACCATCCCGACTCTGTAACTTTGATGAATGCCACCCTTTAAAAAGTTAGCCCATTTTTAAAGCCGAATAACATTTTTAGGCTTTAAGAGAAACCGTATTCAAAAGAAATCGGCCGAAAGGAATCAAGGTTATTTATGAAAAATTTGTTTTTCATGTTTCTCCCGAACAAAATGTCTCAAAATCCTATACAAACTTCAGGCTCGTTGAGCGACCCCTCCCCGTGATCCGATCTGGCCCAAATTTGGAAATAGATCTTGTACTAGGCCTAGGATCAATTTAAGCCTGCACCTCATATCATTTCACAGGTTTTGAATTTCCCATACAAATCGGTGTTTCCCGGCTAAGATTTCTCCGCGGTCTTTAATGCATTAAGAACCTATATTGAGTATTTCCTACATTTTTTCAGGTAAATAAGCTACCAGTAAACGCACAAAACCTTCTAACTGTTAGGCTTCTGAAAAATGTGCTGATGAGGGAAAAGCTTGAAATATTTTTTAAAGAAATTAAGGTGTTTATTTGAATCGTTCAAAATCCATAATATTTGTTCTTGGTATTTTTCAACTAAAAATTCTCATTGAAACTTGCAGATAAGACGACAAATGGGTTTTCTAAAATACCCGTCCACGTATGAGAAAAACGTGGGTTTAAGTAGGGCAATTAACCCAATTTCATTACTTAAAGTGATTTATACGTTATTTGTGGATAAGCCATGGTTCACGTTTGGTTTTAAGATTTTTCAGCTAAATACACTTTACAAGGATTTTCTTTCATAACAAATTCGTATCAAATATATTAGCCGTGTATTTATCATTTAAACTTATATAAAACATTAACTACACAAAATTTATGCTTTTTTGACACATTCATTTAGTCTTAAGTAGGTATTGGCTACATTTGGAATCATCCTACACTAATGAGAAAAATCGTTGTTTGTACAAAATGATTTATTTTCCTATAAAACTTGCCTGACTTCTTAGAACAAAACCTTTGATTTCCATTCTTTGGTACATGTTTGTTTTTCTTTTAATTTGAATTTTTCCCAACACGTTGCAAACTTTCAAGTTAGCTGTTCCTTGCTTCAAAATCGTACGAGAACACCGAAATATATTCAAACACCGATGGATGATGTAAAAGAACTTGTCTAACATAACAAGCAAACATTTGCCAAATATTGACACGGTTTTTCCCCCAACACAGCTGCTGGCAACTGGTTTTTCCCGAAAGCGCTCACCGTTTGTACTTTTCTTTGAGAAATTGAAAAACTTTTTCCCCTTTTTCAGTTTTTTTTTTCTCACTCTTCCAAGTCAAGATGTTGACTTTAATTTGAAACATTTATTTGTTGGCGGGTCCATCAGTATTCTCACACATGAATGCCGCCGGGTTGCGATTTCAATATTTGCCCTTTCATTTTAGCTCTCGCTGTCAACTGTTGGCAAACATTCCCCTAGAAAAAAAAGCAGGTGGGAATGGGTCCTTGATGTGGAAAAGCTGCGGAAACGCACGACTTTCTCGAAGAAAGGGTGATAGCGATTTATTTCTGATTTTTGGGTTTCCGGGAATCGTTCCTGGCAGTTCCTCGAGTCTGTCGAAGTGTTTGAAATTGATCACGCAAATTTATTTGCTCCTCAAATATGTAGATTTTCAAGGTGTTATGGAACTCGTGATACGGTTAGCCGGGCATTAAATTCGTTTCTTTGAGGAAGGGCTTATCGATGAGGCGATTCATCGTTTTGATTCGATTTGAAGCTGCTTTACTGTTTCGAATCGATCCCGGGAAACCTTTTGGCGAAATTGATTAAATCAATTCTTGGGATTTCCACTTTTGATGATAACGATGCTGTACTCCACAGTGCTGTTGAATTGAAAAAGAAAAAAAGATTGATTAGTCAGGATAATTTGCACAATTAACTCATCTAAAAATTCCGAAAATTTCTTTCATACAAAAAAAATTAAGTCGAATAATGAAATAAAACAGTACCTTTGATCGGAAAATGTCTTTTCGAACTCATTCCTGAATGTAGATTCTCTTAGATGTAAGGTAAATAATACACACTCTCTCATACCAACGGAACCGATGTTGTGGTTGTTAAACTAAAAATATCAATCAGGGGAAAAATCCATTAAAACCAGAACAAAGCCAAGATGAACATAAAGAAAAATAATCACGAGAAACAAATGAAAAATAAGAAAAAAATGAGTTAAACCACACACACCGAAATAATAAAAAAAAATTCAGATGTTAATCAGAAGATCAAAGCTATGAGTTCATAAATCTTCGGGCAATAAACGGCAGTCAATCAATGGGCAATTTCGGGATGAATGAAATACGCAAAATTAAATTGCCAACCACGCCAATGTTGATGCATATTTGAGCTGGAACAGATGGAGCAGATATGTATAAATGTACATACATATGTATATGGGTCATTCCATGTCAAGTGTGCACAGCGAAAAAAAAAATCTTATCGAAAATTCGCCAAACTTGCCCGAAAGACTTTCTGAGGCCTACAAAATAAATCCTCAATTTTTGAGAATGATCCGCCTACCCCTCGTTCCAGGACCCTCCCTTCTTTTTTTCTCGATTTAGAAAAATTCATCATTTTTAAAATACTATATCTCCGGACTAAAAAATCATATCAAAATGACAAAATATGCTTTGTGTAGATTTTATTAAAATCTATCAAATGATGTTATTCATTTTTTGAAATAGTGACGTTTCAAACGTCAAAACATAGCTCTAAAAATAAAACGTTATTTTTCGCAAGGAAAGTATATTTTTTTCTTGAATTTTATGATTTCATTGTTTTTTTGAGACAATTTTACGTAAGAACCAATCAAAATCCCAATATAATATTTCTTGTTTTCGAGATATGAAAGATTTAAGTTTTATTGTCCATCAAATATTTTCTTACAGTATCCCCTTAAACTTTTGGTAATCCCATTCACGATTTTCTGGACGATTTAAATTTAAAATCAGCATACAAATGATGTTACCTTCTAGTGAGCAGCAATTTTTTGTAAAGATAAGATGCTTAAAAAATAGCATAACACTTTTTGTTATGACATCAAAGCCCTAATTTGAAAAACAAAAAAGCATTTTTATCTCGCTATTGGTGGACCCCTCGGCAAAAATTTTGATACTAGAATATGCTCTATGTAAAATTGAACAATGTTGCTGAAGACATCAAATGTCTATCTCTTCATCCCTGAGCGCTATTAATTTCGTACAGCTAGATTGATGTTTCGCACCACTGTGCATTGTGAACGAATTGTTGCCGCAACTGCTCGCTTGCTGCTACTTGCTATTAGTTATGAATACAACTTCTAAAATCGAAGATTGCGGTTGAAATATCCAGTTGCCTCCTGTTACTGCATTAGAATGGAGTTGTCTTAGTGACTTTTATTGTGAAGCTTCCAAATAGTCGGGAACAGTTTTCTGAGCATGGCAAAAGCAACGTGTTCAGTTTGAAAAGAACTTCATAAGCGATGCTCAGTGGATACATTTTTCAAGAACACACGACTTTTTACCTCAAGGGAGTGGAATTTGTTCAAATTGCGATCAGGAGTGCATAATTTAAAGTCTGTCTGCAAAAACCATTTTAACAAGATCGGTAAATTGTATCCTGTTTCGCAAACTGTTGCTTATGTTGAATACTTTCAAATCAGAATAACATTGACTGGCAGGTTTGAAGCATCTGTGACAATCAAAGGAATTCGTTCGTTTCACGCCGCAATCCCTTAAGATGCTGGAAAAATTGGAATGAAAACATTTTCAAGCTTCACGGAATTTGAAATATTCAATGTATGCAAAAAGAAAAGACAATCTAAAGATGATTTAACTTGCAGAGTTAGAACGAAAAAAAAAAACAAAATAGTTATATTTTGAATAAAAATATTCCATAAACCGAAAATATTGTTTTCCGTTCATTCAAAATGTTATTTCAAATTTTCTTTAGTTATAAAACAAATCATGAAAACAAAAAATCTGTTCAAGCATCGAAGGTGTGACTAAAAATTTCGACGATTAATGAACTCTCATGAAACCACTGAGTGCTGCGAGTAAATAATTGTTAGACATTTCAACTTAAATCTTTCATATCTCGAAAACAAGAAATATTATATTGGGATTTTAATTGGTTCTTACGTAAAATTGTCTCAAAAAAACAATGAAATCATAAAATTCAAGAAAAAAATATACTTTCTTTGCTAAAAATAACGTTTTATTTTTAGAGCTATGTTTTGACGTTTAAAACGTCACTGTTTCAAAAAATGAATAACATCATTTGATAGATTTTAATAAAATCTACACAACGCATATTTTGTCATTTTGATATGATTTTTTAGTCCGGAGATATAGTATTTTAAAAATTATGAATTTTTCAAAATCGTGAAAAAAAGAAGGGAGGGTCCTGGAACGAGGGGTGGGCGGATCGTTCTCAAAAATTGAGGATTTATTTTGTAGGCCTCAGAAAGTCTTTCGGCCAAGTTTGGCGAATTTTCGATAAAAATTTTTTTTTCGCTGTGCACACTTGACATGGAATGACCCATATACCTTAGGTGTGAGTAATTGAGGCAATAAAAATGCACCGCACTGATTGACTGCTGATAAATGACCCAAACAGAATGAATTTGTTCCATTTATTGATTGGTTAATTAAAGTGGGCGCCAGAGGGTATTAATTAAGGAAAACATATGTGCTTAATTCATGAAAGGTTCAAACACAAAGCTATCACCAAATGATGATAACAATCCATTAAATTAAATTAAAAAATCCAAAGCAGAAAAAATCAATGAAACACAAGAAAACCCCGAGAAAATGATAGTAAGAAAGGAAAAATGTAAGATGAAAGAAATTAATAAAATAATTTAAGTTAGAAAAAAAGATAGAGAAAAATATTTAAACAGAAAAAAAGGAAGCAAAAACGAACAATAATATAAGGAAGAATAAAATGGGGGAGAAAAAATAAAAAAAAAGTCAGTAATAAATGAGAAAAGAAAAAAATGAGAATAAAATTAAGACAAATTATTTACGATCAACTTTTTATATCATAGCTTGTAACTCTATTTTTAAGGGCTGAAAAGGAAGAAAATTTCTGTACTGACATTTTATTACCACATTCATGTTTTGGTACCAAAATGCCATTCAAATCAAAGGGGAACTGACGTTCTGGTCCCAAAAGTCTGTATGGTCCATTTGTCTGTGATATGACAGTTGCTTCAGTCCCTTGTAATTTACAAATTTTTAGGACTTTGAGACTCCTGAGAGAATCCAAAGTCGAGATTCGGGGATCGTGTAGATAGTCGAGAGTAGAAAGTCGAGAGTAGATTGTCGAGAGCCCAAAGTCAAGATTTAAGTTTGGGGTTTGGATAGTAAAATTCGAGCTTCAAGACGTTTAAACATTTGATATTCAAAGTACGAGATTCGAGATTCGAGCTTAATACTTAAATATTCGAGATTTGGGAGTCAAGAGTTGAGCGTCGAGAACTGAGAGTTCAGAGTCAAGAAACGAGAGCATGGCCGTAGAAAAGGGGTGGATTTTGGGGATTAAATTCCTTCCTCCTCTTCAAAATTTCAAATTCCTCAACTAATTTAGATAAACGACTAAAACGATTCAAGAGTGATAATCTTGATTCTGAACTAAAGCCATAACCTCAAAATCTTAATTCAGGTCCACTAATCTACTACAGGTTTTCAGAAAATTTCTCACTTGCGGGTAGAAATTAAGTCCCAAATATCGAATTTCAATAAGATGAGACTAAACTTGCAAAATCGTTCAGATTTTGCCCGAGTTTTTGCGCATTATTTACAAAATCAAACAAAAATTTGAATTAATTTAAAAAAAAGTGTTTGCGTCAATTTTTTAAGTAAATTTTTCAAAATTAATGAGAACTATTTTCTGATATAACTCGATAAACAAAAGTCAAGTGTTTTTTCTTCATGATTTTTATTTTATAATTTTGATTTTGGCGGAATATCGGAGAAAATGTCCTGGATTTGCACGGCACGGATACATACGGAAAAATATCTAGAAAGCTTAGGTTAGAAATATTCTGTGAGAAGAATTCGGATTCTAATCCAGTTTATTGTTACTGAACATCAGTTTGGATTATCGTTGGAAAAATCCAGATTCGAAACCCGAGCCATTTTAAACTTTTATACTCGAAATTCATCATTTCGGAATATGAAAGGAAATATTTAAATTTACAAACCAATTTTAAGATTTGGAATTTTTACTTTTGATTCTTATGCAGAATGGGAACAAAAGAAAGTTTCATAATGATGATCCGGAATTGAAAAATCTGAAACAGTTTCTTTTCTCAAAATTTTTATTTAGATTCACAAGTTAAATTTTGAAAAAAATATCTGAAAAAAAATTCACATTGAAAGCCAAAATTTCAGAATAAAAAAAAATTTCTAGTTGAGAGTTCTGATCAAAATGTCGCTTTTGGCTCATATTCAGTAAGATTTATTATCTGGAACTTAGATTCTAAAATCGTTTTCAAATTCGGAATTCAAATTTTGAACTCAGGTTCAAAAGGCAGTACTCAGATTCGCAATCAAAATTTAAAATTGAGATTCAGCTCGAAGTTAAGTTTGTTATCAAGATGAAAAAATTAATGTGAGAGTTCCATTAAGGATTCATATTATTAACGGGCGATCGAAGTTTTATAATTTCTGGATTCAAATTTTAAATGTAGATAATATTTAATCAGAATAGGTTTGGAACGAAAACCAAAATAAATGACAATAATAAATGAAAGTTTTGATTTTTTTGAAAATCTAGATTTTATTTTATTTATTTAAATTTCACTGGATTCTTATCAAAAAATAATTTATAAATGATAGTTGTCACCCTTCCCCCCCCCCTCCCCTCTTCGAAATTTCCAAAAAAAAACCCAAAGGGGGAATAAATAATGTTTGAATTTTATGAAAATTTCAAAAAAAAAATCAAATATTCGAAAGTTTAGAAGACCAAAAAAGAAATATTGGAAGATGGGAGCTATTTCACCTTTTATATTCTTGATTTTATATAATTTTTCGATTAAAATACTTGATTTATAGGTTCTGTGCAATGATATAGTGATATAGTATGCAATTTTTTTGCATACAAGTTTTCGTGCAATTTATTTTAATTTATTTGTTTTATTTTGTACAGACCTTCCCCCCTTCCCCTTTCGATTTTCCAACTCAGAGCGACAAAAGAAGGGTTTGAAATGTGTTTCGGTCTTATTTATTTTGAAAATTATTCTTAAACAAAGTTTAAAAATAAAATGTTTTTTTTCAATCGAGTTCACTAGAGTAGAAAATAAGGATGATTTAAACCGCAAATTTTGTCTTTTTCTTTTATTTCTAAATATTTGATATTTTTTTCCAATGCCTCAAAAGGTCATGCTTGTGATTAAAAACAATTAACACACTACCTTCAAATTTAAGTTAATATAAAAAGTTATTCTTTTGAAAACTTCAAATCCCTAATTTATTTAATAAAACTTTATTAAAAAATGGCAATTTCTAGGACTTATTTTCGAAAGTTAGAATTAAAATAAATACATAACTATTGATTTGAAATAACTCAATCCTTGATTACTATAAAGAACCTTCATTTTTATTGACTTTTCATTATATGTGCAATGTTTAAGCAAAAATGTTATAGGACAAAATTTTGTCACCAAAACCCCTGCCATGAGCCGATTCTTCCTACGACCTTGCTTGATTTATAATAAGATCCAACACAAACTTGTTACCAAATGACAATACAAATTAAAAAGAAAATGCAGAAAAAATTAATATAACATTAGGAAAAACCCAACAAAATTTTTTGTAAGAAAGAAAAAATACAAGATGTAAAACAAAAATTAATAAAATTATAATTAGAAAAAATAAGCCACAGAAAAATATAAAATCAGAAAGGAAGAATTAAAACATAAGTTCAGCAGCAAAAACAAACAGCAATTTAAGGAAGATTGCGGGAAAAATAAGGAAAAATGGATCAGTAATATAAAAACAATTAATAAGAAGGAGTACGGAAGCAAAAAAAAAAGAGAAAAAAACTGAGACAAATTATTCGCGATCAACTTTTTATGTAAAAACTCTAATTAACAAATTCAAAATTCGAGACTCCTGAGTGAGAGTAGAATTGAAAGTCGAGGGTCGAGAGTAGATAGTCGAGAGCCCAAAGTCAAGATTCATGTTTCGGGTTTGGATATTACAAAATCGGGCTTCGAAACGCTATTCAAAGAACAATATTCGAGATTCAGGTCTCCATATTCGGGATTCAATATTTAAATATTAGAGATTTGGGAGTTAAGAGTCGAAAGTTGCAAGTCGAGAATCAAAAGAAGAGAATCAAGAATCGAGAGTTAAGAGTTCATCGTAAAGATTCAAAAGTGCAGAGTTAAGCATTGAGAGTCATAAGTTGAAAATCAAAGGTCGAGTGACACGTGTGTAAGATTTAAAAATGAGAGTTGAAAGTTTCGAGTCGAAAGTTGAGTAAAGAGAGTCGCGAGTCGAGTATGCAGAATCGAGAATCAAGAAACGAAAGTCGAGAGTTGAGAGCCCAAAGTCAAGATTCAAGTTTCGGGTTTGGATATCAAAAATTCGAGGTTCGAGACATTTCAGAGTACGAGATTCTAAATTCGGGTCTCACAACTCAGGATTTGGAATTAAAATAATTGAGATTTGGTAGTCAAGAGTTGAAAGTTGACTCGAGAATCGAGTGTTCCGAGTCAAGAATCGAGGGTCAAGAGTTCAGAGTGAAGACTCGAAAGTTCAGAGTCGAGAGTTGAGATTCAAGAGTCGAGAGTCAAAAAACAAGTGACAAGAGTGTGAAATCGAAAAATAAGAGTTTATAGTTTAGAGTCGAGAGTCGCGAGTCGAGTGTCGAGAATCGAAAACCAAGAGACAAGACTCAAGAGTCGAGACTCAAGAGTCGAGAGTCAAGAGTCGAAAGTTAAGAGTATTAAGTGAAGAGTCAGGAGTCAAAAGTCGAGAGTTAAGAGCCGAAAGTCAAGAGTCAAGAATAAAAAGTCGAGGGTCAAAAGTCGATAGTCCAGGAGTCGCGAGTCAAGAGTCGAGAGTCAAGAGTCGAGAGTAGAGAGTCAAGAGCCTGAAGTCAAGATTTAAGTTTCGGGTTTGGATATAAAAAAAAAGTCGAGCTATAAGAGGTTTTGAAATTCGCTTTTCAAAGTACGAGATTCGAAATTCGGGTCTCCAATTTCGGGATTCGAAATTAAAATATTTGAAATTTAAGAGATTTCTAAATTTAAAAAAAATCGAAACTAAAATATTTAAAATTTAAGAAATTTCTAGATTTGAGAGTTAAGAATCGAGAAACGATAGTTCAGAGTCAAGAATCGAAATTTTTAGTTTAGAGCCGCTTGTTGAGTGTCGAGTGTCGAGAGTCGTGAGTCGAGTATCCAGAATTGAGAATCAAGAGTCGAGAGTAGAGAGTCTAGAGCCCAAAGTCAAGGTTCAAGATTCGGGTTTGGATATAAAAAAAATCGAGGCTTGAAATGTTTTGAAATTCGCTATTCAAAGTACGAGATTCGAGATTCTGGTCTCCAAATTCGGGATACGAAATTCAAATATTTGAGATTTGGGGTCAAGAGTTGAGAGTTGAAAGTCGAGAATCGAGAGTTCAGAGTCAAGAGTTCAGAGTAAAACTTCGAAAGTCCAGAGTCGAAAGTTTTAAGTCAAGAGTTGAAAGTCTAAGGTCGAGTGTCGATAGTGTAGAATCGAAAAATGAGAGTTGAAAGTGTAGAATCGCGAGTAGAGTGTTCAGAATCGAAAATCAAGAGTCGAAAGTCAAGAGTCGAGAGTCAAGAGTTGAACGTCAAGAATCGATAGTCGAGGGTAGAGTGCCGAGAGCCCGAAGTCAAGATTCAAGTTTCGGTTTAAGTAAAAATTCGAGCTTCGAGACGTTTTGAAATGCGCTTTTCAATGTACGGGATTCGAGAGTTGGGTTTCCCAATTTGGGATTCGAAAATAAAATATTTGAGAGCAATGTTCCGAAAATCAATCATTTTCAATCAGCCATGCTTTACTGCATTCAGAGCCAACAAATCGAAGCAGTCAATTTTTCCTCTCGAACCAAATCATTTAAACAATCATGCATGATAACGACGCTGTTGTATTTGACACATTCCCGCAAAACATGATGCGGTTAAGAAGGACACAGACTATCAGCAACGAACGTCTCGACGATGATTGCCTTCCTTGATGGTTTTCAACCTTCTGGGATCACAACTGATATGTATCAGTTCTGAGAGATGTGTAAAGGCTACAATATGATGTTTAATTTTTCGCTTTGCTTAGAAGGACAAAATCATCACTAGGTAACCGCAATGAACTGTCCAGAATTTGCTACGGCATTTTGAAACATGTGGTCTTATTATTTCTTCAGATTTTTCCTTCTGAAACATTCATGATCGTCTATCAATACCGAACATTATCAACAATGATGCGAGGATAGACGTTCGGGAATGATTGAGGGAGCGACGTTCAAAATGTATCATCAAGTATGTCGATCACCGTTGACTTGCCACGTGACGAATAGCAACGGTAGACCCCGATAGGGCATGGTATATTTTTATGTATCTAGTTAGTGTCGATGCTCGACAAACCTTCAACGGATACTTTTAACACGTGCGTATCACAGCACTCGGTGGTATAAGTATTCTAGCTTGAAACGAATCCTGATTGCTTTTCTTGAGCGATTTTTCGAACATGTGAGAGTGTAGAATCAACAGTTGAGAGTTGAGAGTCGAGGATCGATAGTTCAGAGTCAAGAATCGAGACTCAAGAGTTCAGGGTTAAAGTTCAAAACGTTTATAGTCGAGAGTGGAGAGTCAAGAGTCGAGAGTCAAAGGTCGAGTTTCGAGAGTGTAGAATCAAAAAATAAGAGTTCAAGAATCGAGAATCAAGAGGTCAGAGTAAAGACTCGAAAGTTCAGAGTCGAGAGTCAAAAATCAAGTGTCGAGAAAGACGAATCGAAAAATAAGAGTTGATCGTTCAGAGTCGCGAGTCACGAGTCGAGTGTCCAGAATCGAAAATCAAGTGTTAAGACTCAAGAGTCGAAAGTCCAGAGTCGAAAATCAAGAGTAAAGAGTCAAGAGTCGAGCGTCAACAGTCAAGAGTTGAAAGTCAAGAGTCGAGAGTGAAAAGTCGGGAGTCAAAAGTCGAGCATCAAGAGTTGGACTCAAGAGTCGAGAGTAAAGAGTCGAGAGTTAAGAGTCGAGAGTCAAGAGTCGCGAGTCAAGAGTCGCGAGTCAAGAGTCGCGAATCAAGAGTCGCGAGTCAAGAGTCGAGAGTTGAGAGTTGAGAGTCGCGAATCGAGAGTTGAGAGTTGAGAGTCGCGAATCGAGTGTCCAGAATCGAAAATCAAGAGTCTAGAATCAAGTCGAGAGTCAAGAGTCGAGAGTCAAGAATCGAGAGTCAAGAGTCGAGAGTCAAGAGTCGAGTGTCAAGATTCGAGAGTCAAGTCGATAGTGTTGTATGAAAAATCGAGAGTCAAAAGTTTAGAGTCGCGAGTCGAAAGTCGAGAGTATTGAATTGAAATTCGAGAGTCCGAAAATTTTGAATCGAAAGTCGAGAGTTGTAAGTCGAGAGTCTGGAGTCGAAAGTTGAGAGTCGAGACTTGAGTGTCTCTTTAGCATTTCTGTTTCGGGATTCGGGATTTGAAAGTTGAGTGCAGAGTGCCGAAATTCACGATTTACGAAAGTCACGATAGTCGAGAGTTAAGATTGGGAACCGAAATTCGAAATTTCATAACCGTAATTTGAGAGTCGAATTTATACATTCAAGATTCGGTATTCTTATTCGCCAATAGTCCAGAATTGATTGTGGGGAATCGAGAGTCAATATTTCATATTAAAGATTTTTTTTTTTTTTTTTTGTAAACATGTTTATTTGGACAAAAAGTTACATACAATTACAATTTAAAACAAAGTCAAGAGCTGGAACGGTAAAACTATTATTGACGTCTAACACAAAGTTTATGTATGTTATAAACAATTTTAGAGCCTTATTCCTATCAGATCTTCTTGTGTTTTTTAATTCAGGTATTCCAAACGTGTAAAAAGATATTCTTCGAGACAAAATCGCGTTCAATTTTAACTGAAGATGGTTCCACAAGTCAGCAACTCTCGGGCACGACGACAACATGTGTTCCAAGTCTTCAGAGGTGTTCGTACAGATGTCACAATAAGGAGTATCGGCTCGTCCAGTTCGGAACATAAGATCAGCATGAGGAATTTTTCGGTTTACTAGCAGATAGTACATCGATTTTTCAGAAGATGTAAGGGTTTTGCTTCTTATGTTTCTCCACACTTTCGCCCATTCTATTCCAGAGGGTCAAGAGGTTAAGAGTCAAAGGTCGAGTGTCAAGAGTGTAGAATTTAAAAATGAGAGTTAAAAGTTCAGAGTCTAGAGATGAGTGTCGAGAGTCGCAAATCGAGTTTCCAGAATCGAGAATCAAGAGTCGAGAGTCAAGTGTCGAATTGCAAGAATCGAGAGTCAAGAATTGAGAGTCAAGAGTTGAGAGTCAAGATTTGAGAGTCAAGTGTAGAGTGCTGTATTGAAAATTGAGAGTCTGAAACTGAGAGTCGCAGAGTCAGAAGTCGAGAATGTTGAATAGAAATTCGAGAGTCGTAAAATTTGGAGTTGAAAGTCGGAAACTGTGAGTCGAAAGTCAAGAGTCGGAAGTTGAGAGTTGGCAATCGAGAGTCGAGACTTGAGTATCTCTTAAACATTCCAGATTCGAGATTTGAAATTGAGTGCTTAGAGCCATAAGTCGAGAGTCAAGAGTCGAGAGCAGGGCTGCAAATTTTCTGAAAGCACGAATGGTGCTGACTGTGATTTTCTATCAGTGTAAAAAGCTATAACTGAAATGAACGGAATAGAAAAGTCAACAAATGTAAAAGCTTCTGATCGGCTCGGTCATATTCGTGCTTACAGAAACTGTGTGAGTTTGTCTATCAGCCAGTAGAAAGCTCACTCGTAAACCCGAACTAACTTATTTCACTCGACTGCTACGAAAGCGTCTTTCGCTTAAGCATTTCTGTAACTCACTGTATTCGATCAGTGACGGCAGCTTAAGCATTCAAGTTGCGCGATACTTTCAGCAAGCATTTGTTTTTGCCATTTTTTAAAATTGTGAATTGGGGTTCGAAAAGAAAATACGACTTGAAAATCGCTAAGACCATACGATTATTTAAAGGGGGACAGGAGGATAGATGAAGAGAAATTTCTTGAGGATTGAATTGACTTAGTCACATTTTTACATAGTTTGACGACATAGTAGGATATTTGTTCTTTTAATTTCAAATTTTCAAATATATTAATTTCTCTGATTTTTATCACATTTTCTTGACATGATTTTGTCAATTTGTTGTCATATTTTTGCTATAGTTTACCTTGTCATAGTTTTGTTACATTTATCATATTTTTGACAATTATTTTTGTTAAAATATTGTCATATTTTTATCACATTTGTCATATTTTCGACAGAGTTGTGTTAGTAAATATTTTTTCATTGTATTGTAAATGTCAGTCATATTTGTCAGATTTTTTGTCATAATGTTGTCATACTTTTACGACATTAGTCATTTTTTGTCATTTTGTTGCCAAATTTTTGTCATATTTGTGTCATAATTTTGTCATAGTTTTGTTCCCCACATTCGTCCCACAAACTCCCTACTGAACACCAATGTTGCCATTTGGTGAATGATTGTGCAGAGTGCTTTCGAGACTGAGCTTTCTGTTCATTCTCGTACACTCAGAGGAAATCTTATTATAAATTTCATAAGATACATCTTATGAACCACTTTTTTTGCGTCCAAACTAATTTTTCATAAGACTTATGAAATTCTTTCAATATTCATACGAAGTTCTTATGAAAAATAGAAGACGCGGCATTGTGAAAAAATAATGAACACATTCATTCCATCAGTCATTTTTGCGTCGTTGTACCAAGCACTAACCAGTGGTGGAGCCATCAGTGTTTTTCAAAGTTGAAAGTGATTTTGTTACTCTACAAGTAACAGTAAGTTTATTTCTTTGTGAACGTTCAAATTATTTGATAACACATATTTTTATGTTTATTATGGTGATCATGATGTTATTGTAAACAAACAACAAATTACCCAGAAAATAAACTGATCGTTATTAGCATCAATTATCTTGATATTTTCTCTTCAAACGTAAAATTTTCTGTTTCCATAAGACCCTCTAATGAAAAGCAACAACCTCTCATTGAAGCAGGTGTTCATCTGAAGAATTCATTCGCTTCATAAGACAACCTTATGAATTTCATAGATTTTTTTTATGGCGCCACTTCATAAGAGAATCCTATGGTATATATAATAGTATTTTTCTGAGTGTATGAATCTAGTTGGAATTGAACTGACCGATACACTGCAATAAAGTCAGCTGATAATTTCAAACGACTCTGAATATTTTAGGTTCGCAATTTGAGAATCTTGTTCTGAAAATCGAGATTCAAGATTCAAAATTCTGGATTCAAGAATCAAGACTCGAGATTCAGGATTTGAGTGTGAAGAGTCGAGTAAAGAAAATAGAAAGTAAATAGCACAATTGAGAGCACTCAGTTGAAAGTCAAGCCCCGACAAACAAGAGTCAAGAGTCGAAAATTTAGTGTCGTGGGTCGAGTATCGAAATTAAAGATTCGAGGTTCAAGACAATAATTTTATATTCGAGAGTAAGAATTCATGACACGAGGGTCGAAAGTCTAGCGTAATAAATTAACTTTCGATTCGAGGGTAATGTTATCGAAATAAACCCTGTGTTTTAACGAAAAAAAAATCTGACTTTCTGTTATTCTACTAAAAAATACTGTGATAGTTTTCTGTGATGGGAACAGTACACATTTTTTTTTTTTTTGAAAAGTCAAAAATGAGATAGAAATGAGTCTTTTTCACATTTCACTGAAGAAAAATAAATTAACATTACAAACTTAGCATGACTTCCCAAAAATTCAGAAAGCCAAAATTTACGTTTACATAAAATTTATAATTTTGGAAATACGTACAAAATTCAAAAAATCAGTGAAAATAGAGATTATTTCCAAAATTCTATATTGGTGACACAGATTCTGGGATGAAAATTTGCTCAGCATTTTGTGAAATTATAGATTTTTCTGTGATTTCGTAAACCTTGTTTGAGGGTCGAGTTTCAAATATCGAGCGTCGAGAGTAACGAATAGAGAATTGAGTGTTAAGATTTGAGAATAGAAAGTCGAAAATCTAGAGAAGAGTTGAGTTGAGATTCAAGAATTGATTTCGTGAGTCGATAGTGGTAAGTAAAGAGGTTTGAGTCGAGATTCTAGATTGATTATTCGAGATTCAAAATTTGAGATAGGGAATTTGAGAGCTGATGTTAAACATTCGCGATTCGAGAGTAATTAGAGATTAGGCATTCGAGTGCCGAAAATCGCCAGTATAGAAAAGAGAGCGAAGAGTCGAGTTCTGATTTCCTAGAATCGAAAGTCGAAAGTGAAAAGTCAAGATTCGAGAGTCAAGAATCGAGTGTCAAACTTCGAGAACAAGTATCCACAGTCGACAACCAAAGGTCAAGTGTAAGGATTTTGAATTTTAAATTTGAGAATCGAATTTCGATGTTCAAAATCCAAGATTAAGAATAAGAGATTCGAGAGAAAGAAGTCAAGGTAATATTTGAAAATTGAGAATCGAAAATCTAGAGTCGAGAGATGAGAGTTGAAAGTTGAGAATCGAACTTCAAAATTCGAAATTCAAGGTTCTAGGCTTGTTATTTGAGATTCAAAGTTCAAGATTAGGAATTAGGAGAGTTGATTTCAGATTCGAAATTCGAAATTCGACAGTCGAAATTGACTGTTTTGAGTAGGAAGTAAAAAATGGAGAGTTGAGAGTCGAAATCTGTTAATATGGAGTCAAAAACAGAGAGTCACGGGGAAAAGAATCGAGAGTTGAGAGTCAAAAATTGAGAGTCGAGGTGAGACATAAGAGTATAGAGATTCGTTAGTAGAAGATTCAAAATTCGGGTGTCAAAAATCGAGATTCGAGATTCCAGATTTCTACGCTCTAAGTTCGTTTAGAGTTTAATTCTGGGGAACGATTGTAGATCTGGGGTAGAGTATACTTGAATTTTTATACCAAGAATATATTTTTAAGGAAAAATGATAAAAACAAAACTTTAATTAAAGTCACACAGAACATAGGTTAGGAAGCCGATCAAATCTACTTTCATATACCAACCGTATGCTTTCCGTCCGGGATCTCGGCGAGTAATCTTTGGTCGGTCTGCTTTTTGTTTTGCCGGAAAATAGGTTGGTCCATGTTTCACGCGATTTCCATTCCATCCATAATCCATTCAATTTCATCCAGGACCCGCGTCGGGTATCCGGGATTCAACGAGGAGCGAGAAAAACCCAGTCAGTCAGTTGTTTGTGCGGTGTAATTTGAAAATTGTAACGAGCCGATTGCATGTATGATATTGGTGGCGTTTGGATTATCGTTGCCGATGATGATGATGATGACGGTGATGTGATGATGGTGATCGACCGACCGACAGGCAAGGCGTCACGATGATTGATTGATTGATTGGTTTTACACACAACAACGGAACCGGGTGGTTTGAGACAGTAATTTTACGGTACATCCGATCCAGTTCGAGTTAGTTGCGTTTTCGCGGGGAAAAAACATCAAAAGCACCAGCAAAAGTGGTGGGCAGTTGGAAAAAGGAAAAAAAATGTTTGAAATTTTTCTTTTTGATAAGTAAAAATTCTTAAATTTATTTGTAAAAAACTCCATCACTCTCTGGAGCCACTCATTTTATTTTGAAAATTTTTAATTATTATTCTATTTTTTTAATTTTCTTCAAAATCATCCAGATTGGAAAAAGAATCTAAATTAAAGACCGTCAACGAAAGTTGTGGCTCCAGAGAGCTGTGGTTTCGCTTTCCCACATTAAAGCTCAGAAATGACAAAAACAGAAATTAACCGTGCCCGCGAATATGATTCCACCGAATCCAGCGTCTAATGTTTGCCGGAATGTACCCGACATGAGTATTCATGAGCGTCTGCGACTAAATTGTATGTGGTACACATGTTTGGGTACAGTTTGCTTACCGGCGATGGTTGTTTGACTTTTTGCCTGGCCGCAGAATATTTCGTTCATCCCGCCAACGATAGAAATGATGCCGCAACGTTTGTCGTACCTCGGAATTTAAGAAACAGTACAACAGCGAGACCACAAATCCCTGCAACGAGAAATGGCCACGTGAATTGTTGTGGTAGAATACATTCTCTTGGTAAAGATGTTAGCAAAAAATTCTAGAAAATATAACTTGGATCATTCTGACTGATGTGCTATTTTTAAATTTGATTAAAACATTTTTAAATCAGTCGACCAACCTGGGTGCTCAGCAGGGTGGCTCGACTGACGGCAAAGACTTGGCTCCAGATGCCCTCCTCCGAGGGTCCATAGATAACGATGAGATAGGTGATGCCCAGCAGCGGGATAAGTACCAGCAGTGCCTTGGATGCCTTCCGGTACTGGCGCGTTTCGACCGTATTTGCCGACCGGAGCTTTGTGATGAGGACCTGAAAAGATACAAATGGATATGAATTTAAAAAAAATGAATTTGAAACAGATCCCAAAGCTGCTGGAAAAAAACTGCATTTCTGGGGCTTGGATTGGAAAGTGCCGCTGGAGGATGAAATGATAGTATCACAAAAGATTGCATGGATGAAACATCGATAGCGAGATATTTGAAAAGTTCAAAATTGAAATGAACAACTGTTTAAAGCCATGAACGGTACGGATTTCCACTAAACATCATGTATTAACATTCAAATATTTCACGCACAAACGTAATTTTTTTCCACAAATGGGTAACTGTCAATTCGGTAGTCTGAGAAACAAGAAACTCACCACGCACTCGAGCGCGACAAAACCCATTCAAACGGGTGATGAATGTTCAATTTCGCATAAAAAATTGGCTACAACCTACTAAACGTATGTAGATAGAACACTTGCTTTTTCCATAACTTCTGAATGAGGAGAAAACCCGGAAGGTGAGAATGATAAACAACCTTCAACCATATACCTAACTTGTCATTCAAATTGCTCAGCACTTACGGGCAACAACTAGAAAAACAGCCTTTGCTTGTTGTCTGCTGTAAAGAACGAAGAAATGAAAAATCGAAAGTATAAACTCACCCACATGATCCGAAGCAGGAAGATGAGATTGATGATCAGAACGGCACAGGACGGGCCCTGGATGATCCAATCGATGTGAGATTCACGCATCCAAGAGCATTCGATTTCGAGCTGCAGAAATTGAAAGAAACAGAGAATGGGGGGAAATAAAGTAACACACTGATAAAAATAGCATCCAATATCGTGTAGACAGAGTGTATTTTTGATACAAAAGCACTCTGAATGGTTCAGGAAGAAAGAAAAATGTGTGTGAATTATCTCCGGATGAGTAAACAGGGAAGATGAACTGCTTCGAAATTTTACCTTATTTGGATGCTCCAGCGATGGTTCCATCGAATAGAATGACTTAGCGATGGCCCAAGCCCCAACAAATACCAGAGGTCCTCCTTTGAGAAAAATAAAATATTTGAAAATCAATTTAAGAGAAATTCAAGGCACTACAAGTCTTGCGAACAACGAAACATAAATTTTATTCTAAAAATTGACAAATTGAAATTTGAAATCACTCAAACAAACAAAAAACAAAAATGACAACAATGACAAAAATGACAAAAATGACAAAAATGACAAAAATGACAAAAATGACAAAAATGACAAAAATGACAAAAATGACAAAAATGACAAAAATGACAAAAATGACAAAAATGACAAAAATGACAAAAATGACAAAAATGACAAAAATGACAAAAATGACAAAAATGACAAAAATGACAAAAATGACAAAAATGACAAAAATGACAAAAATGACAAAAATGACAAAAATGACAAAAATGACAAAAATGACAAAAATGACAAAAATGACAAAAATGACAAAAATGACAAAAATGACAAAAATGACAAAAATGACAAAAATGACAAAAATGACAAAAATGACAAAAATGACAAAAATGACAAAAAGGACAAAAAGGACAAAAATGACAAAAATGACAAAAATGACAAAAATGACAAAAATGACAAAAATGACAAAAATGACAAAAATGACAAAAATGACAAAAATGACAAAAATGACAAAAATGACAAAAATGACAAAAATGACAAAAATGACAAAAATGACAAAAATGACAAAAATGACAAAAATGACAAAAATGACAAAAATGACAAAAATGACAAAAATGACAAAAATGGCAAAAATGACAAAAATGACAAAAATGACAAAAATGACAAAAATGACAAAAATGACAAAAATGACAAAAATGACAAAAATGACAAAAATGACAAAAATGACAAAAATGACAAAAATGACATAAAAGACAAAAGTGACAAAAATGACAAAAATGACAAAAATGACAAAAATGACAAAAATGACAAAAATGACAAAAATGGCAAAAATTACAAAAATGATAAAATTGACAAAAATGACAAAAATGACAAAAATGACAAAAATGACAAAAATGACAAAAATGACAAAAATGACAAAAATGACAAAAATGACAAAAATGACAAAAATGACAAAAATGACAAAAATGACAAAAATGACAAAAATGACAAAAATGACAAAAATGACAAAAATGACAAAAATGACAAAAATGACAAAAATGACAAAAATGACAAAAATGACAAAAATGACAAAAATGACAAAAATGACAAAAATGACAAAAATGACAAAAATGACAAAAATGACAAAAATGACAAAAATGACAAAAATGACAAAAATGACAAAAATGACAAAAATGACAAAAATGACAAAAATGACAAAAATGACAAAAATGACAAAAATGACAAAAATGACAAAAATGACAAAAATGACAAAAATGATAAAAATGACAAAAATGACAAAAATTTAAAAAAATTTTGACAATTTTGACACTTTTGACAGTTTTGACAATTTTGACAATTTTGACAATTTTGACAATTTTGACAATTTTGACAATTTTGAAAATTTTGACAATTTTGACAATTTTTACAATTTTGACAATTTTGACAATTTTGACAATTTTGACAATTTTGACAATTTTGACAATTTTGACAATTTTAACAATTTTGACAATTTTGACAATTTTGACAATTTTGACAATTTTGACAATTTTGACAATTTTGACAATTTTGACAATTTTGACAATTTTGACAATTTTGACAATTTTGACAATTTTGACAATTTTGACAATTTTGACAATTTTGACAATTTTGACAATTTTGACAATTTTGACAATTTTGACAATTTTGACAATTTTGACAATTTTGACAATTTTTACAATTTTGACAATTTTGACAATTTTGACAATTTGACAATTTTGACAATTTTGACAATTTTGACAATTTTGACAATTTTGACAATTTTGACAATTTTGACAATTTTGACAATTTTGACAATTTTGACAATTTTGACAATTTTGACAATTTTGACAATTTTGACAATTTTGACAATTTTGACAATTTTGACAATTTTGACAATTTTGACAATTTTGACAATTTTGACAATTTTGACAATTTTGACAATTTTGACAATTTTGACAATTTTGACAATTTTGACAATTTTGACAATTTTGACAATTTTGACAATTTTGACAATTTTGACAATTTTGACAATTTTGACAATTTTGACAATTTTGACAATTTTGACAATTTGACAATTTTGACAATTTTGACAATTTTGACAATTTTGACAATTTTGACAATTTTGACAATTTTGACAATTTTGACAATTTTGACAATTTTGACAATTTTGACAATTTTGACAATTTTGACAATTTTGACAATTTTGACAATTTTGACAATTTTGACAATTTTGACTATTTTGACAATTTTGACAATTTTGACAATTTTGACAATTTTGACAATTTTGACAATTTTGACAATTTTGACAATTTTGACAATTTTGACAATTTTGACAATTTTGACAATTTTGACAATTTTGACAATTTTGACAGTTTTGACAATTTCTACAATTTTGACAATTTTGGCAATTTTGACAATTTTGACAATTTTGACAATTTTGACAATTTTGAAAATTTTGACAATTTTGACAATTTTTACAATTTTGACAATTTTGACAATTTTGACAATTTTGACAATTTTGACAATTTTGACAATTTTCACAATTTTGACAATTTTGACAATTTTGACAATTTTGACAATTTTGACAATTTTGACAATTTTGACAATTTTGACAATTTTGACAATTTTGACAATTTTGACAATTTTGACAATTTTGACAATTTTGACAATTTTGACAATTTTGACAATTTTGACAATTTTGACAATTTTGACAATTTTGACAATTTTGACAATTTTGACAATTTTGACAATTTCGACAATTTTGACAATTTTGACAATTTTGACAATTTTGACAATTTTGACAATTTTGACAATTTTGACAATTTTGACAATTTTGACAATTTTGACAATTTTGACAATTTTGACAATTTTGACAATTTTGACAATTTTGACAATTTTGACAATTTTGACAATTTTGACAATTTTGACAATTTTGACAATTTTGACAATTTTGACAATTTTGACAATTTTGACAATTTTGACAATTTTGACAATTTTGACAATTTTGACAATTTTGACAATTTTGACAATTTTGACAATTTTGACAATTTTGACAATTTTGACAATTTTGACAATTTTGACAATTTTGACAATTTTGACAATTTTGACAATTTTGACAATTTTGACAATTTTCACAATTTTGACAATTTTGACAATTTTGACAATTTTGACAATTTTGACAATTTTGACAATTTTGACAATTTTGACAATTTTGACAATTTTGACAATTTTGACAATTTTAACAATTTTGACAATTTTGACAGTTTTGAAAATTTTGACAATTTTAACAATTTCGACAATTTCGGCAATTTTGACAACTTTGACAATTTTGACAATTTTGACAATTTTGACAATTTTAACAATTTCGACAATTTCGACAATTTTGACAATTTTTACAATTTTGACAATTTTGACAATTTTGACAATTTTGACAATTTTGACAATTTTGACAATTTTGACAATTTTGACAATTTTGACAATTTTGACAATTTTGACAATTTTGACAATTTTGACAATTTCAACAATTTTGACAATTTTGACAATTTTGACAATTTTGACAATTTTGACAAATTTGACAATTTGACAATTTTGACAATTTTGACAATTTTGACAATTTTGACAATTATGACAATTTTGACAATTTTGATAATTTTGACAATTTTGACAATTTTGACAATTTTGACTATTTTGACAATTTTGACAATTTTGACAATTTTGACAATTTTGACAATTTTGACAATTTTGACAATTTTGACAATTTTGACAATTTTGACAATTTTGACAATTTTGACAATTTTGACAATTTTGACAATTTTGACAATTTTGACAATTTTGACAATTTTGACAATTTTGACAATTTTGACAATTTTGACAATTTTGACAATTTTGACAATTTTGACAATTTTGACAATTTTGACAATTTTGACAATTTTGACAATTTTGACTATTTTGACAATTTTGACAATTTTGACAATTTTGACAATTTTGACAATTTTGACAATTTTGACAATTTTGACAATTTTGACAATTTTGACAATTTTGACAATTTTGACAATTTTGACAATTTTGACAATTTTGACAATTTTGACAATTTTGACAATTTTTACAATTTTTACAATTTTGACCATTTTGACAATTTTGACAATTTTGACAATTTTGACAATTTTGACAATTTTGACAATTTTGACAATTTTGACAATTTTGACAATTTTGACAATTTTGACAATTTTGACAATTTTGACAATTTTGACAATTTTGACAATTTTGACAATTTTGACAATTTTGACAATTTTGACAATTTTGACAATTTTGACAATTTTGACAATTTTGACAATTTTGACAATTTTGACAATTTTGACAATTTTGACAATTTTGACAATTTTGACAATTTTGACAATTTTGACAATTTTGACAATTTTGACAATTTTGACAATTTTGACAATTTTGACAATTTTGACAATTTTGACAATTTTGACAATTTTGACAATTTTGACAATTTTGACAATTTTGACAATTTTGACAATTTTGACAATTTTGACAATTTTGACAATTTTGACAATTTTGACAATTTTGACAATTTTGACAATTTTGACAATTTTGACAATTTTGACAATTTTGACAATTTTGAAAATTTTGACAATTTTAACAATTTCGACAATTTTGACAATTTTGACAATTTTGACAATTTTGACAATTTTGACAATTTCGACAATTTTGACAATTTTGACAATTTTGACAATTTTGACAATTTTGACAATTTTGAAAATTTTACAATTTTGACAATTTTCATGATTTTGTTTTTTGAATATGAAAATGATTGAAAATGTAAATTTAAAAATCAATTGAAATTGTTCAAGTTTTTTTGTAAACTCTTGTGGCATTGAATTTTACAATTGTTTCTTCACGTTTTAATAAGTGGATTATAACGTGGAGAGACAATTGAAAAATTCAATGCATAACTTAAGTCAAATTTAAATGGGAACTGTGAATCGAGAATATCAGGAAATTAACTACAAGCACCTTCAAGCTGTTTCTGTTGTTAAACTACATCATTATCTGTGCTTGGAAAATTGTCGAACACATTTTTAGCCAGATGTTCAATTCGCTTTACAAACGAGTTACAATTCCGCCCCCAACAAGTGTTAAACTAGTAGCTCCCAGGTACCATTTACATTCAACATCAGCCCCAATTCCAGATGAGAATTTTGAAACTTAATCCATATATTAAAACGTCCGCTCCCCCCTTTTCCCTTTTGTCAACTTTCAAATACTTACCCCAACCGATGATGGCGTACTTCCTGAAGCGCAAATTATCGCCGGAAAACGTTTGCACCACCAGCATGTACAGATAGAGACCTGTTGTTGTATGTTGGCAAAAGGTTGGAACATCCGGTTCAGGGGGAGGCAAGGAAAGGAGAAAACACACAGGAATAAACGATTAAAAGATAGCTGATCTCTTGTTTGCTCTTGAGAGAACGTTTATTACTACTTAGCAGCATCCGAAAACGTCTTTGGTTGGAAACAATCCAAAGAAAACTCCCTCCAAGCAACTTTCAGTTACCAGTAAAATCCCTCAAGCTTTCCGAATCAGAAGTGATTTAATAATTGTAGAATGGGAGTCTCGGAACTGGTTTTCGAATCGAATCGTGTGGTTCCTTTTGTCCCTTGTCCCAGTTAGGGAATTAATATGCCCTGGAGCCATTCCCACATTTCGTCCAACAGAACCAAACCTAGGTACACGAAACCACAGAAATCTCTGCCTTAATGTGGCGAATGTTAATGAAGCGACAACACGATTATGGCAGAGACGGCGAGAAAGACAAAACACGCCAGATAAATCAGGAGTCTGGCTGCTGCTGGTATTCGGTAAATTAATTACTGGAGGCCGACCTCATGGCAACTGCCTGACTGACTGATGAACTGAGTCTCCTGGTGGTGGTTGTTTTCCCGCAGGACAAATTGTGATAAACAAGAAGGTTGGAAGGATCCCAACGCTTTTTTGAAAATTTATGAGATGTGTAGATGTGTAGATTATGTATATTAAAGCATTCTTCCTTCAAATAGCACAAACATGTCCCAACATTTAAATCCATAATTTATGCAAAACAAGATCATTGCTAAAAGTGAATTGAATTGTGCTATTTTAAGAATCTCTGCTTTAAAAATGGCGATCCTTGAATCCTTGCACAGGTCTCTGGAGCCACCATTTCAAAATTCATATTCGAATTGAAAAGCAAAGCAAAAAAAAAAATTATGCAAAAATTATGTAAAAATTGTCAAAATTGTCAAAATTGTCAAAATTGTCAAAATTGTCAAAATTGTCAAAATTGTCAAAATTGTCAAAATTGTCAAAATTGTCAAAATTGTCAAAATTGTCAAAATTGTCAAAATTGTCAAAATTGTCAAAATTGTCAAAATTGTCAAAATTGTCAAAATTGTCAAAATTGTCGAAATTGTCAAAATTGTCAAAATTGTCAAAATTGTCAAAATTGTCAAAATTGTCAAAATTGTCAAAATTGTCAAAATTATCAAAATTGTCGAAATTGTCAAAATTGTCAAAATTGTCAAAATTGTCAAAATTGTCAAAATTGTCAAAATTGTCAAAATTGTCAAAATTGTCAAAATTGTCAAAATTGTCAAAATTGTCAAAATTGTAAAAATTGTCAAAATTGTCAAAATTGTCAAAATTGTCAAAATTGTCAAAATTGTCAAAATTGTCAAAATTGTCAAAATTGTCAAAATTGTCAAAATTGTCAAAATTGTCAAAATTGTCAAAATTATCAAAATTATCAAAATTGTCAAAATTGTCTAAATTGTCTAAATTGTCAGATTTGTCATTTTTGTCATTTTTGTCATTTTTGTCATTTTTGTCATTTTTGTCATTTTTGTCATTTTTGTCATTTTTGTAATTTTTGTCATTTTTGTCATTTTTGTCATTTTTGTCATTTTTGTCATTTTTGTCATTTTTGTCATTTTTGTCATTTTTGTCATTTTTGTCATTTTTGTCATTTTTGTCATTTTTGTCATTTTTGTCATTTTTGTCATTTTTGTCATTTTTGTCATTTTTGTCATTTTTGTCATTTTTGTCATTTTTGTCATTTTTGTCATTTTTGTCATTTTTGTAATTTTTGTCATTTTTGTCATTTTTGTCATTTTTGTCATTTTTGTCATTTTTGTCATTTTTGTCATTTTTGTCATTTTTGTCATTTTTGTCATTTTTGTCATTTTTGTCATTTTTGTCATTTTTGTCATTTTTGTCATTTTTGTCATTTTTGTCATTTTTGTCATTTTTGTCATTTTTGTCATTTTTGTCATTTTTGTCATTTTTGTCATTTTTGTCATTTTTGTCATTTTTGTCATTTTTGTCATTTTTGTCATTTTTGTCATTTTTGTCATTTTTGTCATTTTTGTCATTTTTGTCATTTTTGTCATTTTTGTCATTTTTGTCATTTTTGTCATTTTTGTCATTTTTGTCATTTTTGTCATTTTTGTCATTTTTGTCATTTTTGTCATTTTTGTCATTTTTGTCATTTTTGTCATTTTTGTCATTTTTGTCATTTTTGTCATTTTTGTCATTTTTGTCATTTTTGTCATTTTTGTCATTTTTGTCATTTTTGTCATTTTTGTCATTTTTGTCATTTTTGTCATTTTTGTCATTTTTGTCATTTTTGTCATTTTTGTCATTTTTGTCATTTTTGTCATTTTTGTCATTTTTGTCATTTTTGTCATTTTTGTCATTTTTGTCATTTTTGTCATTTTTGTCATTTTTGTCATTTTTGTCATTTTTGTCATTTTTGTCATTTTTGTCATTTTTGTCATTTTTGTCATTTTTGTCATTTTTGTCATTTTTGTCATTTTTGTCATTTTTGTCATTTTTGTCATTTTTGTCATTTTTGTCATTTTTGTCATTTTTGTCATTTTTGTCATTTTTGTCATTTTTGTCATTTTTGTCATTTTTGTCATTTTTGTCATTTTTGTCATTTTTGTCATTTTTGTCATTTTTGTCATTTTTGTCATTTTTGTCATTTTTGTCATTTTTGTCATTTTTGTCATTTTTGTCATTTTTGTCATTTTTGTCATTTTTGTCATTTTTGTCATTTTTGTCATTTTTGTCATTTTTGTCATTTTTGTCATTTTTGTCATTTTTGTCATTTTTGTCATTTTTGTCATTTTTGTCATTTTTGTCATTTTTGTCATTTTTGTCATTTTTGTCATTTTTGTCATTTTTGTCATTTTTGTCATTTTTGTCATTTTTGTCATTTTTGTCATTTTTGTCATTTTTGTCATTTTTGTCATTTTTGTCATTTTTGTCATTTTTGTCATTTTTGTCATTTTTGTCATTTTTGTCATTTTTGTCATTTTTGTCATTTTTGTCATTTTTGTCATTTTTGTCATTTTTGTCATTTTTGTCATTTTTGTCATTTTTGTCATTTTTGTCATTTTTGTCATTTTTGTCATTTTTGTCATTTTTGTCATTTTTGTCATTTTTGTCATTTTTGTCATTTTTGTCATTTTTGTCATTTTTGTCATTTTTGTCATTTTTGTCATTTTTGTCATTTTTGTCATTTTTGTCATTTTTGTCATTTTTGTCATTTTTGTCATTTTTGTCATTTTTGTCATTTTTGTCATTTTTGTCATTTTTGTCATTTTTGTCATTTTTGTCATTTTTGTCATTTTTGTCATTTTTGTCATTTTTGTCATTTTTGTCATTTTTGTCATTTTTGTCATTTTTGTCATTTTTGTCATTTTTGTCATTTTTGTCATTTTTGTCATTTTTGTCATTTTTGTCATTTTTGTCATTTTTGTCATTTTTGTCATTTTTGTCATTTTTGTCATTTTTGTCATTTTTGTCATTTTTGTCATTTTTGTCATTTTTGTCATTTTTGTCATTTTTGTCATTTTTGTCATTTTTGTCATTTTTGTCATTTTTGTCATTTTTGTCATTTTTGTCATTTTTGTCATTTTTGTCATTTTTGTCATTTTTGTCATTTTTGTCATTTTTGTCATTTTTGTCATTTTTGTCATTTTTGTCATTTTTGTCATTTTTGTCATTTTTGTCATTTTTGTCATTTTTGTCATTTTTGTCATTTTTGTCATTTTTGTCATTTTTGTCATTTTTGTCATTTTTGTCATTTTTGTCATTTTTGTCATTTTTGTCATTTTTGTCATTTTTGTCATTTTTGTCATTTTTGTCATTTTTGTCATTTTTGTCATTTTTGTCATTTTTGTCATTTTTGTCATTTTTGTCATTTTTGTCATTTTTGTCATTTTTGTCATTTTTGTCATTTTTGTCATTTTTGTCATTTTTGTCATTTTTGTCATTTTTGTCATTTTTGTCATTTTTGTCATTTTTGTCATTTTTGTCATTTTTGTCATTTTTGTCATTTTTGTCATTTTTGTCATTTTTGTCATTTTTGTCATTTTTGTCATTTTTGTCATTTTTGTCATTTTTGTCATTTTTGTCATTTTTGTCATTTTTGTCATTTTTGTCATTTTTGTCATTTTTGTCATTTTTGTCATTTTTGTCATTTTTGTCATTTTTGTCATTTTTGTCATTTTTGTCATTTTTGTCATTTTTGTCATTTTTGTCATTTTTGTCATTTTTGTCATTTTTGTCATTTTTGTCATTTTTGTCATTTTTGTCATTTTTGTCATTTTTGTCATTTTTGTCATTTTTGTCATTTTTGTCATTTTTGTCATTTTTGTCATTTTTGTCATTTTTGTCATTTTTGTCATTTTTGTCATTTTTGTCATTTTTGTCATTTTTGTCATTTTTGTCATTTTTGTCATTTTTGTCATTTTTGTCATTTTTGTCATTTTTGTCATTTTTGTCATTTTTGTCATTTTTGTCATTTTTGTCATTTTTGTCATTTTTGTCATTTTTGTCATTTTTGTCATTTTTGTCATTTTTGTCATTTTTGTCATTTTTGTCATTTTTGTCATTTTTGTCATTTTTGTCATTTTTGTCATTTTTGTCATTTTTGTCATTTTTGTCATTTTTGTCATTTTTGTCATTTTTGTCATTTTTGTCATTTTTGTCATTTTTGTCATTTTTGTCATTTTTGTCATTTTTGTCATTTTTGTCATTTTTGTCATTTTTGTCATTTTTGTCATTTTTGTCATTTTTGTCATTTTTGTCATTTTTGTCATTTTTGTCATTTTTGTCATTTTTGTCATTTTTGTCATTTTTGTCATTTTTGTCATTTTTGTCATTTTTGTCATTTTTGTCATTTTTGTCATTTTTGTCATTTTTGTCATTTTTGTCATTTTTGTCATTTTTGTCATTTTTGTCATTTTTGTCATTTTTGTCATTTTTGTCATTTTTGTCATTTTTGTCATTTTTGTCATTTTTGTCATTTTTGTCATTTTTGTCATTTTTGTCATTTTTGTCATTTTTGTCATTTTTGTCATTTTTGTCATTTTTGTCATTTTTGTCATTTTTGTCATTTTTGTCATTTTTGTCATTTTTGTCATTTTTGTCATTTTTGTCATTTTTGTCATTTTTGTCATTTTTGTCATTTTTGTCATTTTTGTCATTTTTGTCATTTTTGTCATTTTTGTCATTTTTGTCATTTTTGTCATTTTTGTCATTTTTGTCATTTTTGTCATTTTTGTCATTTTTGTCATTTTTGTCATTTTTGTCATTTTTGTCATTTTTGTCATTTTTGTCATTTTTGTCATTTTTGTCATTTTTGTCATTTTTGTCATTTTTGTCATTTTTGTCATTTTTGTCATTTTTGTCATTTTTGTCATTTTTGTCATTTTTGTCATTTTTGTCATTTTTGTCATTTTTGTCATTTTTGTCATTTTTGTCATTTTTGTCATTTTTGTCATTTTTGTCATTTTTGTCATTTTTGTCATTTTTGTCATTTTTGTCATTTTTGTCATTTTTGTCATTTTTGTCATTTTTGTCATTTTTGTCATTTTTGTCATTTTTGTCATTTTTGTCATTTTTGTCATTTTTGTCATTTTTGTCATTTTTGTCATTTTTGTCATTTTTGTCATTTTTGTCATTTTTGTCATTTTTGTCATTTTTGTCATTTTTGTCATTTTTGTCATTTTTGTCATTTTTGTCATTTTTGTCATTTTTGTCATTTTTGTCATTTTTGTCATTTTTGTCATTTTTGTCATTTTTGTCATTTTTGTCATTTTTGTCATTTTTGTCATTTTTGTCATTTTTGTCATTTTTGTCATTTTTGTCATTTTTGTCATTTTTGTCATTTTTGTCATTTTTGTCATTTTTGTCATTTTTGTCATTTTTGTCATTTTTGTCATTTTTGTCATTTTTGTCATTTTTGTCATTTTTGTCATTTTTGTCATTTTTGTCATTTTTGTCATTTTTGTCATTTTTGTCATTTTTGTCATTTTTGTCATTTTTGTCATTTTTGTCATTTTTGTCATTTTTGTCATTTTTGTCATTTTTGTCATTTTTGTCATTTTTGTCATTTTTGTCATTTTTGTCATTTTTGTCATTTTTGTCATTTTTGTAATTTTTGTCATTTTTGTCATTTTTGTCATTTTTGTCATTTTTGTCATTTTTGTCATTTTTGTCATTTTTGTCATTTTTGTCATTTTTGTCATTTTTGTCATTTTTGTCATTTTTGTCATTTTTGTCATTTTTGTCATTTTTGTCATTTTTGTCATTTTTGTCATTTTTGTCATTTTTGTCATTTTTGTCATTTTTGTCATTTTTGTCATTTTTGTCATTTTTGTCATTTTTGTCATTTTTGTCATTTTTGTCATTTTTGTCATTTTTGTCATTTTTGTCATTTTTGTCATTTTTGTCATTTTTGTCATTTTTGTCATTTTTGTCATTTTTGTCATTTTTGTCATTTTTGTCATTTTTGTCATTTTTGTCATTTTTGTCATTTTTGTCATTTTTGTCATTTTTGTCAGTTTTGTCATTTTATTCTTAAAACTATGTTTTAATTTGTATGTTATTTGTATGTTATTCCGAGTAATCAAATCAAATAAAATCAAACCAGAACCCAATCGAGCAACACTCAAACGGTGTAATCGCCTCCGTTTCCAATTAATCAAATCCTTCGGTTTATGCAGAGTGGCGTGAAAAAATGAGAAAAATATCCCTAGTGAAGTGACCCGAACCCAGTTCGTTTTGGCGTGGTTATCGTTCAACCGAGTGAATCCGTTTTTTTTCACCTTGGTTTTAGTGTGTTTTTTCAAATTCCTGAATTCAAGCTTACAGATTTTTTTTTTTTTGGTAGACAAAAAGGGGCTCTAGAAATGGGAAAATAAAATTCAATGATAAGTGAGGCTGCCTGAAAAATCGAGAGATCTGTTTCGTGCCACCCTCTTCACTTGAAATCTACGAGTTTCTGTTCTAAATTACAACCGCTTCGCCCACTAATTGAATCATCATTCTTCAACCAATTTTGTTTTATTAAATTTATTGCTGAAATTAGTATACTGGAAAGGATGCAATGAAATTTATTTCGCGCACAATCTGGATAGTAAATCCAGTTTCATTACTATTAGATATCTATTTTATTCAGTGGAGAATAAGTTTTGTTTAACGTAAAACTTTCACATCACAAGTTAGCTCTAATACATATTCCGAGCTTTTTTGAATCTTGCCCTGCTTCCTTCCTTCCAAAAACACAGAAACGAGCTAGCTACCTGTTCCGAACAATTTTAAATCACTTCTGAAACATTGAACCGCCAAAGGCATCATCGAATTTTGATTATGATTCCCAGAAACAACATCAACAAAAACAAGCTGCTGAATTCAATCATCACAACCTTCAACAAACTCACCTTCCACCAGCATCCAGAAGAAATTCGTTACGCTAAAGTACTGGAACAGGGTTACTAAAAATATGCAGTCGACTAAGTCCTGTTTTGCGTTTATCTGGAACCGGGAGCGATGCAGGAAGAAGATGGAAATGTAGCGTAAGACGTGTAGGAGGATTTTCCACCGGAAGCAGGCAGGCACAAACCCACATACACCAAACCAGAGAACAGAGGTAGGTCGAAGGCCCCGGAGTTGTTTGTGTTCACAAAATTCAACGCCAGTCAATCGGAAAATTAAAGGAAATTATTCATGGTTAGGAACGGGGGTTTGAAAATTTCCACCCACCCTCTGGGAAAACCAACTTTCTCCAGCAGAAGACAAAAAATCTGTCCAAGTGCTTCTTACCTGTAGAGAGAGAATCGTAATCCACAAGCTGGATGACATGATGTAGGTCAGGAACAGATTGACATGGATTGTGTTCCTCAGACAGCGCAGATCCCTAGAGAGGGGAAACAGGAAACGGAAACAGATGCACACACAAATTGATTATACAACCGACTTCTAACTGACTTGCATGCCAGGTTGCTGACAATCGGGTTTTACACAATTTAATCCACCTTACTCTGACTTACTTAAAGTTGATCAGCACTGTGACGGCCAGAAGTAGGGTGACCAGACTGATGCTGTATCCGATGTAGTACACAATCGTTGGCAGCTCGATTAGCATCTCGAATTCCGGAATGTGGGACGGTGCACTCAGGTGCAGGCAGTCGTTGTAGTTGGTGTAGTTCTCCCAGGTTCCGTCTGGGTTGCAGTAGCGGGTGGCGTTTTCTGCAAATTAGAATACATTTTGTTTGCATGAATACTTAAGCAACGATAAACTATGCGATGTATAGCTTCATTTTTTAATTTATTTGGTTGAATTTTAATTTCATCAAGTCATTTATCCCACAGGTGCTGTGTAGCTGATTCCTAACTGCTTTAATTGAAAATGATATCAATTTTAGTAGGTGTTTATCTCCTTCAAAGTATAACTGCAATCATCAAGAATAATATAGCCGATGCGGCCAAAAGCTATCAATGGAAAATATTTCTGATTCCAAGTTCGCTGTCAATTAAGGCGGCAATGGCAATGATAATTTTTATCATCGAATTTTGTATGAAAATTTGACAGCGAACTGGCGAACTGGCGAAATTCACTTTTTGACTCTAAGTTTTATGCATATTCACTAGACCGCTGCAAGCTTCTTTAATAAAGTCTGTTTCACATAGAATCTTGTCGCATCTTTTCATTTACTGCAGTGCCCCTAGTTGTTATATCGCGAATCTATTGACAGTGTTTTGATCCGGATGGTTTGTTTACTTAGTGGTGAAAATTTCATCAAGATTGATGCAGTCAGTCAAAAGTTATCGACGGTGAAACGCGAAAGGCTAGAAAAAAATTCTGCACACTCACGTAGAGAAACCGACGTGGTCAGGGGTAAAGATCGCGAAATTGATGGGAAAAAGTTTGAAAATTCATCCGAAAAGCTTACGAATAATTTTTATGTATTTTTTTCCTTAACCCTCATCCGCATTAGGGTGTCATTTTGACACCATTGCAAGTTTGAAGGCTTGTAACTTTTTTCAGAAGCTTCAAAATACAAAAATTTCTTCAGGGACCCTAAATGAATTCAAAAGTTCTTCAATATTGCATCTTTACTTTTTTTATGGACGAACCCTGGAAGCCTGGATAAAAAAACTCCCTTTTCCGACTTTTGGTGTCATTTTGACACCACAAAAGTAAAATCTATTTAAGTCGTTTGAATTATTATGAACTTCATATAAAACTTATATAAATAGAAACCTTGTAATGTCAGTAAAATATGTTTAGAACATTATATAAAGCTAAAGTTACAAGTTTTATCGTTATTCAGCATGAAAGAAAAAAAATCTGAAAAAACATGCCTCACGAAAACTGTTGTAGTTCATATGTTACACGTCCAAAAAATATTTGCCTTATGCATATAAAAGCTGAAGTTAATGCCTACATCATGAAGACAAGAAATATTTTCTAATTTTTTTTTTTAATGGAATGGTCACAAAAAGTTCAAAAAAGTGGTCTAAAAAACCTACTTTTCATTCGATTGCTAGTAAATACTGTTTGAGCGATGGTAGAGTTTTGAAAAAAATATGACTACAAAATGTATTAAAATTCCAACATTTTGCTGCCTTTAGATTTTTGATGCAACAAAAATTGAATTTACTGGAATTTTTCAAAGTTCACTACTTTGCGCGATTTTTTTACAAATTGAAATTTCATCTGTTTTTGTGGTCCACCGTCATGTTGTACCCGGATTATCAGTGCTTTTACTTTGTTTGGACCAACCAAGAGTATATTCATTGGAAAGCACATTTAATCTACATTCTAGTGAGGTGCTGCAATTCACGCTGTGAGATTTCACAAAAATATGAAAATTATAAACATAAAATCATTCCTTAATTTCTAGAACTACAAGCACCGCGTCCAGCAAAACGTGTTTGTTTGCTCTCCGAGTAGGTACAGTGGGTGGTGATTCGGGCAGAGAGCGAAGCCGACAGACCAAGAAATGAAGATGATGTAGGCATTAACTTCAGCTTTCATATGCATAAGGCAAATATTTTTTTGGACGTGTAACATATGAACTACAGCAGTTTTCGTGAGGCATGTTTTTTCGGATTTTTTTTCTTTCATGCTGAATAACGAGAAAACTAGTAACTTTAGCTATATATAATGTTCTAAACATATTTTACTGACATTACAAGGTTTCTTTTGATGTAAGTTTTGTTTAAATCGGTCTAACACGCCAAAAGTTATAACGATTTGAGCTTGTGGTGTCAAATTGACACCACAAGTGCTGATTAGGGTAATGAAATCTAATGCGGATGAGGGTTAAAGTGCAATAAAAACCCAACAAAATGACATTTTTACTTTTGTTGTACGTTATTTCTTTACGGAGAAATTATCTATTTTATCCGACCAGATTCTATAAGAAACAGACTTTTAAATTCTAAAATTTTTACACCTCACATACCTTTTTTTGTTGTTTTTGCTACCAGAAATAGCATTAAAAATTTTAGAAGCGATCCATCCAGTCCTGAATTAGCGCAACGAGTTTTAATTTTGTATGAAAATTTCTATGGGAAAAAACTTCATTCCAAAGTGAAAGTATTTTGATTCCGGTTCGGCTAATGGACTGGATAAAAAATCCTTAATCAATTTGCTGTTAGTAGTTTTCTATGGGAAAACAAAATTTTTCATTCAGAAAGAGCCAAAGATGTACTGGAAGTTCCCAAAAATAAAAATTTGGATGGAAAATATTCCTTGATTCTTGAAGTACGATTCATGTCAACAAACCAAAATCAAACTTGTTCCCCAGAATAGATACTAAATGTTATACAGAATTTATTGCTCAAAAAATGTTTTTTTTTGCTTTAACGTTTTTGACTGCTTATTTGAAAGCTGTGCAATTGTAGGATGAGAATAGAAAACTTCAAATAACTGCTTTGCATGGCCAGGGAATTCATTGACTTATACAACCTTTGCAAAAACATTTCATGAAATTATCAGAAGCTCTAGCAAGCAAAGTCTGTCATTTTTGAATACTTTTAAATGGATTTAGATTTTTTATTTTGAAATGGTTATAAATTTTTCATGAAATTCTTAGCAGCTTATCAAGTTACCAGAAAATGAAGCTTAAGAATATTCAAAACCAAAAATCAAAGTCCAATTACATTTCAAGCTTATTTGAATTTTCTGGATGATTTAATGTGCAAAAATGTCTTCTTTCATACAAAATTGAAACGCATCGGAATCAACCAAATCTTCACAAATTTTACACTGATTATTATTGGTGACCCAAAGGCATCGAAAAAACATATGGGAGCAAAAAGTCATAAAGCAAAAAGGCGTAAAGGAGTTGAACTCGTGTTGTATGTTTATTAACTTTTTTAGATTTTAATCGCCGTAAATTTTTTTCGAAATTTTAGATGGCATGTTCGGCGGGATGAAATTCTAGAGAGATTTTTTTTTATTATTATAGAGTATGAATGAAAGTTGGATAGACAAGCATTAGTGCGCCAATAGAAGAATGCTTGATATTTTAGGCTAGAGAGCATGTTGATGAAAAACTCCCATGCATTGTATCGCCTTTGTTCTACACTAGCTCACTATGCATGAGAAACTGAGAAACAGAATTTCCATGTATAAGCTAGGTGGTTTTAGTAAAAAACGCTTTCAAGTTTCATATCGACTACACTGTCAAGAAGATTGCCATGAAATATGGAATACTTTGTCGGATAAGCAGATATATGACTTTCTGGTCAAAAATTATCTACGTAAAATCTGTTATTATGCCACATTTCGACTATTGCGCTACCATATTGCTTCATGCATCAGATACACAAACGAAAAGGCTGCAGAGAATACAAAACAAGATAATGCGAGTAGTGTTACGATGCAATCGATATACTCCAAGTGCTCTTATGCTTGATATGCTGCAATGGTTGACAGTTAAGCAGAGAATTGCGTACAACAGTTTGATTTTCATACACAAAATGAAGAAAGGAATGTTACCATCTTATTTATTGGACGGTCTGCAGTATGGTATCGATATACACAGATACAATACAAGAAGAGCTCAAGATTTTAGATTACCAAACACGAAAAAAGAGATGACCAAACGTTCTGTTTTCTACAACGGACTGAAGATGTATAATAACCTGCCACTGAACATCAAAGACAGTTCGAACCTAAATGTCTTTAAGAAACTGACAATACAATATGTTAAACAGTCAACCGGAAACAATGACCAATCCTAAAAAGGATCATATGGATGTGATGAAGATCTGAAGAAGTATCAGATAAAAATAAAATGTACGGTGATGGACATACGCGGGAGTAAGACAAACAAGTCGTACAGGAATTGATCGAATATTGTAAACATAATTATCCAGAGGATAAATAGTCCCTCCCACTTCTAAAGAAGCGTATGGGGTGGAGGAAGGACCCAAATGGGCCTGTGGGACCATCACAAAAAAAAAAAAAACATTCAATAAGTTTTTTTTCTACCACTTCATGTTTCCGAGACTGATTTTGAAAATGTGTAAAAATTCATTTCATAAAATTGTGAAAATCAACAAAAAAAAAATTTCATCAATGATCGTCTTTCTCGAACAAAGCGCGTAATTTTGATTTTCGAGAAAAAAAATTGTAGCAGTTTTCTTTTAATCAATTTTTACCAAATCTGCAAAATACGGGAACTTGGACAAAGTTTTGAAAAACATTGCATAAATATATTTTTGAAGTAAAAAATAATTAAAATTCATTAATTTAATTATTAATTTACTTATAATCAAAGGTTTGAAGAACCTCTTAGCTGATAATTTCAAAGTAGTCGATGATTCCTTTGAATTCAGCTACAGTATTTGAAAGACTCAAATACTAGTATTTCACTAGCTACTTACTATCATAGTCGATAACTCACTAAGGATGCCAGCAAGTAGCTAGTGAATTACTAGTATTTGGGTCTTTCAAATACTGTAGCTGAATTCAAAGGAATCATCGACTACTTTGAGATTAATTTACATTTGAATTCGATATTAAATCTTTTTCCTATTTAAAATTCAATATTTTATTCCATTTTCCAAATTAACCCTCATCCGCATTAGATTTCATTACCCTAATCAGCACTTGTGGTGTCAATTTGACACCACAAGCTCAAATCGTTATAACTTTTGGCGTGTTAGACCGATTTAAACAAAACTTACATCAAAAGAAACCTTGTAATGTCAGTAAAATATGTTTAAAACATTATATATAGCTAAAGTTACTAGTTTTATCGTTATTCAGCATGAAAGAAAAAAAATCCGAAAAAACATGCCTCACGAAAACTGCTGTAGTTCATATGTTACACGTCCAAAAAAATATTTGCCTTATGCATGTGAAAGTTGAAGTTAATGCCTACATCATGAAGACAAGAAATATTTTTTTAAATTTTTTTTAATGAAATGGTCACAAAAAGTTAAAAAAAGTGGTCTAAAAAACCTACTTTTCATTCCATTGCTAGTAAATACTGTTTGAGCGATGGTAGAGTTTTGAAAAAAAATATGACTACAAAATGTATTAAAATTCCAACATTTTGCTGTCTTTAGATTTTTGATGTAACAAAAATTGAATTTACTGGAATTTTTCAAAGTTCACTACTTTGCGCGAAAGTTCACTACTTTGCACTGCTGTTAAATGCGCAAGTAGTGAGTGATTTGCGCAAGTAAAATGAGTGACCATTTTTGCCTCTTTGGCAACCCGGCTGAATAAAAACTTGCAGACAATTTTTCTCACGTCTAACTCATTTCACTCATAATTGGGAAATTCATGAAAATAATTTAATAATTTGAGTTAGGAAATAAAGTGAAAGTCTTAAAATTACTGAATATTTCCAAACATGGAAGCGAAAAATGCCATATTCCTATTCTCAATCGATTTTAAAGCATAAGCGATGATAAGATGTATGACTACGATATGGTTTTAATATAATCAAACCAATTTAAAAATCATTTTGAATGCTTAGCGAATAGCTGATGTTTTGAAACTTCAGCAAACGTAAGGCACTTAGGTTTTTTTATATCTCTACATTTGAAAAATAATTAACAAATACCTATATTTAGAAAGACCCCAAGCAACAAAACCGTGTATAAATATTTTCTCCACCCATGAAAGAAAATAAATTTATAAGTTAATTAAAAAAAAAATACAAATATTAAAAGAAATCTTTATACAGATGTCGTTGATTTTTAAACTAGAACTAAGAACTACCTTACCGCCTACGTGAATTTTCCGGAAATTCCACTTAACCTTCACAAGCTTTTCGAGTCAATATGACACGAAACGCACATTCAGATCATCCTAATCTTCATTCTAATATACTGAAGAACTGAGATTTTCTAGCGACCAAGTATGTTCTATGAAAATGATAATAAAATTTACAAAAATAAAATGAAATTAAAGTCTAAAAAAATCGTTTCATGGAGAAATGACATACAGTTAAGAAAAATCTAAATTGGATGTAATTTTTTTAAATAATATTTTTCTCTTCCGCAAAATCCGAGATAGCGGGAACAATTTTTATTGGACACTTTATTTATTGGATATCTACTTATATATCGGGGGAACGCCAACAAACTACAGGTCAAATTTTCCCGAAAGGGATATTTTGCGAAAAAACTTTGGAAGGTTGAGTGTGTACTTATCGAAATGGTAGATTTTCCATTATATTAACTTAACTTGAAAAGTTTGTTAAGTCACTATACTAAGTATGTTGATTATGATACTAGAAACTAATCAAGGTAATCAGAATTTTCTCTTACTCCGTGTATTTCCGGAAATTCCACAAAGTGCATATGTTTGTGTCACTATATTGGATTTTCACTATAAAACTTTACTTGAAATACTAGTTCAACAAAGCAAAATGCGGAACTATGTCACTATATACAAAGTATGTTTATTTAGAAACTACATAGAAACAAAACGTAGTATTCAGAGTACCCCGTGAATTGTACGGAATTTCCACAAAAGAAGGTGTATTTCAAAATATTGAAAATTTCCCTATATTGAAAGACACAGCCAAATGCGCACTTAGTCACTTAACTAAGTATGTTGATTTTGATACTTGAAACAAAACGTATTACTATGTATTTTCCCTTAACCCGTGAATTTCCGAGTATTCCAAAAAAGTGCATATATGTCAATATATTGGATATTTCATTATATTAACTTAACTTGAAAAGTTCATTCAAAAAACCCAAATGGGCACTTAGTCACTATATTATGTATGTTGATTTTTATACTAGAAAGAAATCGTAGTACTCAAAAATTTATGTTACCCCGTGAGTTTTCCACATAAGTGCGTGTAGGTTAATATATTGAGATTTTCCCTATATCGATTTATATACTGAGTTTGTTGGATTTTAGTCTAGAAACAAACCCTAGTACTCAGAATTTTCCCTTACCCTGTGAATTTTCCGGAATTTCCACATACGTGGGAATATCTCAATATATTACATTCTTCATTACATCAACATAATTTGAAAAGATTAAATGCGGCACTAAGCCACTACTTAATATGTCTGTTATTGTCTTTTATTGATGTTAAGAAAAATCTGTTTCTTTCAAAGTGCACGAAATTCTAAACGCCCGAGTGTGGGAATTAAATTTAACGCTTGAAAATTCTATGCACATTTTTCAACATCGACGCCGAGCGACGCCTCGAAGAGCTCATGATGAGAGACCAGAGTAAAAAACGAAAGCAAAGAGAGCGAGAGCTCTCTCAAATTTCTCGTTTTGCTAACTTGTACGCGATTTGTTCATTACAATGTTCATTTTTGACTGTTTTGACGTTTTAAAAAAATGAACAAAACAAATAACTACAAGGTAGCCAGCGGTGTCATATAAACTGGTTTTTCTGTATTAAACAGTTTTGTCAATGCTTAAACAGATAAGATAAAGCTTATAGAGTGCATTTAAAAATGGAACAGTTACGAATGCGTGTATATCAAAAACCATTAGTTTGATCGAAATACTTATGATAATTCATAAAAAAAAATTAATGTATCGTTTTTTGTAAAACAAATTTCTACTTTATACTTGGTTTCTCCCATCGGCCGGCGCACACTTTTTTCAGTCATGATATTCATCAGTTTTTTTTACTATACTAATCTGTATTTTTGGTGGTTGCATACTCCTCCTTCAATTTCTGCTAGTTTTCGGTCTTATACTTATCTTTTTAAAGAAACTAAGGTTATTTTTGTGGATACAGCTGTATAGAAATTAACAAAACTTTTTGAACCACTTTTAAGCGTTTATAATGAAATGCCTGCTGAAAAAAACTGTCAATAACGAAGTTAACTATCATGTGATTGAACTTAAAGTATAATCGGTTAGTATAGATCGTAGGTAGCGAAGGGTACATACAAGATTACTCTTTTTTGGCTTTAAAAAATACAGCGAAAGCCAAAGCTTTTGTTTAAAAATTTTGGTACTTTTCCACAGGAGCATAATTTTGGCAAATCATAAAATTTTCACAAAACAACCAGCAAATACAACCTTTAATCTGCTGGGGACCTTACCACAAGCAGCCATGTTATAGGATTCAAACGCTGGAATTTTTTTAAATAGGGTTTTTCATAATTTTTGTCGTTCGTAAGAAGTCACCTGTCTCATAGCCTCGGTAACGGCTGTAGGTACAGCTTACGAGCTCTGTAACTAGCAAAAACTTAGTTTCCGATCATGTGGTTCACTCCAATGCTTGATTTGGTGGTGGTGAAATTTAATATTCTTTGAGAAAGAATATTTAAGAATTGAAAGATTATAGACGAATAGAAGATTAGAATTAGGTGAAAAATGTAGAAAATGAGCGGAAGGGTAATTTTAATTTGAGAAACTTTTCATCACATTTCATCGTTTTGTTCCTCACGGGCCTACTACCTTGAAGTGGTTGATATCGGATTTTTTTTTAAAAAGAAATTATACTCTTTTCAAATGCCCATAACTTTGCAAATTTTCATCGTAGAATATAAAATATCACATCAAAACGCATCAAAATTTTACCAGCTAATTAAATAAAATAACAAAAAAATTTATATTGATTCTCGGTATAAATTATAGTAAGAGCGCTGATGTGGTCTAGTGAGTAGGCTGGCGCAAGTCTGGTAATCCAGGCGTACTTGGTTTGATTCCTGGTATCGGCAAGAAAACTTTTGGGTTAGAATCCCATAAGTTTCCGACTGGTAAGATGTGTTCAATTGTATAACTTACTAAATGTACCAAATATTTCAAAGGGAATCCATCTGGGGATATCCTGAAGAGACTATGGCATGCTGAGTGGATTGCCAACCATTGTAGATCTCTGAAGGTTGGATGCCTTCACTCGACGAAACATCGGCCGTGGAAGCCCTAGATGTAATTCGAAGGCCAAGCCACACAGACATAGGCTGGACCTTGCTACCGATGGGGGACCCATACATACATACATGCATTCCCGGTACCGTGAAACGGGGCATCATGCAACAGCGGGGTTAGATGCAAGATTTGTATACCACAGCACTGATATAATTTTTTATTTTATATAACGTAATCGAGTCATCTTTGAATGAAAACAAAATGATAATGACAACATTTTTCGCATCTTAAGCTAGTATTTTAAAATTTTTCATTTTCATTCAAAATTTTAAAAAAATATCAATAAATGTACAAATTTTAACATTTTTCGATGCCGTAAAAAACTTTACCCATTGTGACGGATGGGCTTAATAATATCACCTACAAACTTTTTACCGGTTTTATCATCCTAATCCAACACTGTTGGTGTAAAAATATTTTGCGAACAGTCACCAAATTTTATTAATACCTAAATGTTTTTATAATTCAGATACCTGCCTGGGATATGATGCAACAAAATGCAAATCAAATAGACAACTTGTAAATCTCGTGTCCATATGCTCGAATATAATTGTTTTGCATCACGCAATTGTCAACATTGAAATTTCATTCATCCAAACATTTATTTTTATGATTTCAGCTAGTAGAATTTTGTGTAGTATTTTTTACCCCTAAATGTATGCAATAACTTCATGTTCATAAAAAATGTAAAAAATAATTTCAATAGAACCAGAAATAACTGCAATTAGTGTTTTTTTTATGCGTAATGGCCTTTTTGGATCCAAAATTTAGCAAAACTATACATTTACACACGTTTTCATAAGATTTTTAATTTTTCATTAAAATCAAAGTTTGTTGCAAGTTATCCCAAGTTAACAATAATTTTTCTAACTATGTCAGTTTGATATTCCACTAACCTTAAATGTTTTGATGCATAACGGGTATATTTATCTGTGGACGTGAGTGTTTTGGGAACCATTTAAGTTGAAAAGTGTTGCATGTTGCCCCAGTTGACGGTAACAATTTTCGAATATCTGCACTCACATACACATATAGGGACTTCTTCTCTTATCGACCAAAATGTATTCTTGCGCACGCGTCAGGGTATGACGATCCTCGCAGTGTCACGCATGCAGAACACCATTAACACGAACGTTCATTCTAAAGCATACCCTAGAAACGATTATATTCATGTATTGTTCTTTGATCTAATTTAAAAAAAAAAATACGAAGATAAATAACTAGTCAACTCAATAATATCTACGTGCTTTGTTTACAACTTTGCACATACACTGGGTATCTCAATTTTGCCAATAATGGTAAAACCAGTAAAACTGCTATACCCTGGGGGGCGCAAGAATATATTATGGTCATTATTTCTTCAATAACTTTTGAAGGAGTGATTGACCCATTTGTCTTAAGGTAAAAGTTGTTAAACAAATTCGATTATTAAATGGTATTTTCGCTGATTTTAACCCCCGATGCACATGCGTACGATAAGAAAAGTAGTTCATATATTTGAGTGCAGTTTATCGAAAATTGTTAGTTTTGACGGACTTTTTCGACTTTAAACATTCCAACTGCCATATTTAAGAAATAAGACAACGCACATAATCAAAATTGTGCATTTTAAAATATAAAACTAACTGTGTGAAGTTTTTGAAAGTTGTTTCGGTTGGATTCAAAGTTACGCAAGGTACAAAATAATAGGCTGAGTCCAAAAAGGAAAATTTCTTTTGATTTTAGGACGAGTTTTTTAGTTTCTTTTCAATTTCAATCAATAATTTTTTAAAACCATGAAGTCCTGATTTTGAAACTGGAATAGATTATTCATTCCATTTTTCGTTATATTTTTTCCAGATTTTTTATTTGTGACAGATTAGTAGAAGGAAAACATGTTGTTTCCATAAACTGTCAAAAATTATGTAAAATTCACATATTTCAGGTCAAGCCTAAATTATTGATCCTTGAATAATTTTTAATCCAACCGAATTTTTTATTTTGAAAATGGTTATAACTTTTTTCATCAAATTCTTAGCTGCTTGTCATGTTATCAAAAAATGAAGCTTAAGAATAGTCAAAACCTAAAATCAAAGACCGGCTTCATTTCAACATTGCTTTTTGCTTATTTGAATTTTCTGGATGATTTAATGTACAAAAATTTCCTCTTCCATACAAATTTGTTGCGCTAACTCAGGAATCAACCAAATTATCTCATATTTTACACTGATGCTTGGTGACCCAAAAGGCATCGAAAAAACATATGGGAGCAAAAAGTCATCTGTATCCTACAATCTTCTTCGCCCCTACTCTTCGACTCTGTTGATATTAAGACTGCTTATAAGAATTTTTAGAATTGTTTTTTATGAGTTTGTGCATAGAAAAATAAACGTAATGCTCAATAGGTTTCCACTTTTTGAATAATTTTATAGAACGATATCAGAAATATTGAATCTTAACTAAATGTATTTAACTATGTCGTATAAATACTAAATATATTTTTATGTCAGATTTATATCAGATGAATCTCTAATTCAAATTCTCGTAACTTATTTCTTTTGTCTTTTGTTTCGATTCTGATTCCTAATCATAAAGTTATTTTTTTAAAAGCTTCGTCTTCTCATCGAAATTTGATAGGTAAAAAATTATTCTTTAAAACAATTTTTGCTTTAAGAAAGTGACTTTTAAACAACTTTTTCTTGTGTGAGTTTAAATTCTATCCATTTTTTTTAATCTTCATAAAATATATTGGATTCTTGCTAACCTTTTCAATTCCCTTTTGATATTGCCTTCATCGTCCTCAAATCACTCGTTTTGCTTTTGATAATTTGTTCCTCGTTATAAATTTCTCAATTAACTTTCATTATTCTCTTTTAATCTTTGGAGCTAATTTTATGCTTAGCAAGCATTTTGGTTTAACTTAATTTTCATAAATCCTTTTTTTTTATTGAAATTTCTTTCAAGTTTTCAAAGCTTTCATAAAAATTTCATGCCATATGATTTTTTCTTTATAGTATCTATATTATAGTTTTTATCCAATCTTCTTCTTGAAGCCTCAACTTTAAAAATTTCATCTCAATTGAGTTTTTATTATTTTGTCACTTGACATTTTTTAACCAATTGCTCGTAGAAATTATCCTTTCCAGGAATTGGAAATAATAAAATTTTCACCGTTAAAAACAAGTTTAATTTCTTTTCATTGTTTTGATTTTATTCAGTTTTTCATATCTTTTTTTTTTATTCACTTTATTTCAGAACGAAATTTCTTTCAATTTTTTTTAAAGCCTTCGCAATTTTTGTTACTTTTTGCCATATCATCTTCATCTTTCATTCATTTATTCCTAATTATTTTTGTTCACAATCTCCTTATTGTTGCTTGAATTTAAAAAAAAAATTAAACTCAATTAAAAACCATTATGAGTTCTACGTAGTAATTTTTCTTTTTTTTGATTTTTACTTTTTATGTTTTTATGTAACTAACTTGTTTTTTTTAACAACTGTTTTCGTAGTACTTTATCTTTCCTGGATTTAAAATCAATTAAATTTCACTTAGGCCAAATTTTTTTTAAATTTTTTTTTGTCCCATTGCAGGATTTTTTAATTAATACTTTTTTTTCATTCCTTTCTAGACTTTTTTTGTTTTTAAGCTTTCTTCTCGTTTGCCGTTACTTTCACCGTCTGCAATTGAAACATTTTTTTTTTGCTTGACAAATTATTCTTTTGATTTGTTTTCTTTTGTATTTTTGAACTTTTTTTCCAGTTTTAAAATCAACTAAATCCCACAGTTGAAACCCATTTTTGTTTAAATTCCTTTATTTTTTATTCAATTTTTGCATTTAGAATATCATTTCACAAAAAATGTATTTTTTTTCTGAATAGTTGTTTGATACCTTAGAAGCTTTCCTTTTTTTTAATTTAATCAAATTTAATCAAATATTGTTTAATAAGAATTTCGCCTTCCCGTCGAAGTCCGTTCAATCATTTATAATTTTTTTTTCAAAGTTCTATTTTTGAAAGCTATTTCTCTTTCAGAAATATCGCTTTCCCATCGAAGTTTCATGACTATCGTAATCCGGGGTAATATTGATAACTTTTTTCAATATTTTTCGCTTATTTTTTTTCTGTTAAGGGATATGAGGCATGTTTCATATTTTTAAAACCAGTACTGGACTCCTAAGCACGTAAAACATGATTCCAGAAATTTATTAGACTACTTTAAATTTGATTTAAAACACGATTTCTTCCTTGTTTTGAATCTGATGCTTTGGGGTAACATTGGTCAGTCTCTATTTTCGACGGTTTTTACAAGTTTTCTTGATCAAAAAGGATACAAAACACCTTCATAATATTTACGAATGCTAGGTTATAAGTTTTACCTTGCTTTTTAACGTTTTCTTCAAAAAACATTTTTAATCAAAAAAATTACTATTATGGTTCATACATTTAGGGGCAAAAAACTATTTGCTAAATAGTTTGAAATTTTAGCACTATAAATAGCTAGGAGAGCTGTTTGTTTGCGAGCATTAGAAAACACAGATATTTTAGGATTTTGAAATTACATTTTTACTAACAGAAAAAAAATCAAATACAAACGAAATTTTGCCTATTTGATACTCAATAAATAGACTTTCAAATGTAGAAAGCAGTTTAAAAAAATTATTATTGATTGATGATAATGTACAAAAATGTATCGTTAGTCAAAGTTACCCCGTTTACGGTACTTAATTTTATTTCTATTCATCATTCATTAGGATCTTCGGCTTAAGGGAATTCCCATTGAAGTCCTGGTTATGAAAAAAGCATTAAGAAAAAGAATTCAATTCAAACAACCAAAATTCAAACATTTATTTTATTTAATTTAAAATAATTTACTGTCTCTTTCTATTGAGGGATGAGCTTCTAAGATTTCTTCCCTATTCATCAAAATTTTTACAGACCCGAATGACTCGGGTGGTTAAAAGGACTCTTATAAATTTGAATAATAATTAAAATCAAATTTTTCGTTATTATTATAAATATTTGTTAGAATCCTTTAATAATTGTCATTCAGCTCAAAGTATCAAAAATTTCGTGCACTTTCTATTTTTTATTCGTTAGTTAAACTACTTGGATTTCAATTTGTTCTTTACATTCACTTTGCCCATCTATTCAAATTTTCCTTTCAATCCGGGAAATGCTTACCTAATCCGGGGAACACGTCCTACCGAATGTGCCATTGTCGGATTCTTCGATCCTCTTTCGGATAGCAAGGATATTCAGTTCCGATATAGTTCATCTGTATCCTACATCTCTACACTTAGTTCCTGAGATACCGCAAAAAATGATGAGAGTTGGAACAGTCCATTTTCAAAGAATTTCTGTATCTCAGGTAACAAATATTTCAGAAACTTCAATTTTCGTGAGGTAATAGTGCAATAGTTGATCTATCTTACTAAGGAAATTTTAACCTAAAAGGTAAATTATAGATGTTCAAATTTTAAGTATAAGTGCGCACGCATATCTTTTCTATACAGTTGTTAACAGTAATGTGAGTGTACACTGCAAAAAATCCACACTTAGAATGTATATTTCCCCACACATACGTCTTCAAAATTGTTCTGCGCTTATATTTTATATGATTCATATGATTATCATATGTCACACATAAAATTGATGTTCGAAATATAAAGTTTATATGATATTGACACATAAATTATATGATTTAAGTCTTTGAAAAAAATTCTCGTGTTTTCAAAATGGTCGACCTGGAGAAAAAGTTGGCGTACTGTCAACTGTTTAGTTGAGTAATGGTTTATAAAAATTATAACAGTGAAACTTCATTGATCCATTCTTTTTTTCCCCGTAGGAAACTCTGACTATGATGCTTGTTATATGGAATTATCATGCCGGAATCCAAATAAATATTTATTTCTACAGGAATGTGCCAAAATCAACTCATATTTTTTCATCCGAAAAACGAATTAGAACATTAAAAATCGCCTTTGAGTAAGCAAGAATTTAAACGCCTTAAAGTAGGCAGATTTTTAGTACAATGCAAATGAATGCTCATAATATTTATGTGTGTTTAATAACTTTTATGTGACGCATATAAAAGTTATAATCTTGAATTCTATATGATTGGGCACGTATTTTCCAAATGGGAGTCAAATTGCAAAAATCTATAAGGCTAACACATATTCCAAATATGTGGATTTTTTGCAGTGTAGGTATAGTAAATCATTAGGTTTTCAATTATCTGATACTAAGTATGTTGATATTGATACTGGAACCAAAACGTATCATTCAGATTTTTCCTAACCTCGTAAATGTTAATATGTTGGACTTTTCTAAGAACTTTTTTTGAAAAGTTTGTAAATCGAAAAAAATGCATTAAGGGGGGGTAGGGTCTAACACTTTCAAAAAATTGATTTTTTTATTTTTTTATTTTCTTTTTGTAAAACATTTTCAAGAATGTTGTGTCAAATTTTCAAGTCAATTGAAGCAAAACTGTAGAAGTTATAGGCCTTTATCTCCTCCTATCTAATACTGCAAGAAAGCAAGAGCAGAAACTTCAAACGCGTTTTTCTCGAAAATACATTTTTCAAGTCCGTGGACATCGTCATTTGAAAACTACTTATCCGATTCTTTTCCAATTTGGAACATATTTTCTTCATATAAAATACCAGACCCCAACGTTTTTCTTTTTTGTTTTTTTTTACTTTGGGGAGATTTTACAGGTGAAAAATGGCTGATTTTTTCGTGAAAAATCGTAGTTTTTACTTCAAACAGCCACAAAAATTTCATAAAAAATTTTTAAGTTAAATAAAAACGTTGGGGTCCAGAAAAACATCTATTAAAAATGTTTTGCTCTGATTTTTTGACTTCAGATGATTCTGTGCTGAGATACAGTGTCCACCGCAAATCCTGTTTTCTAAAAGGCATCCTCGAAAGTGCTCCGTCACCGGCTCATTTTTCAATATTTTTCTACGAAAAAATTACTAAATGTTCTTTCAACAATGCTTTGTATAATGCAAAAAATTTGAATACATTTATTTGAACGATAGCTCTAGAAAAAAAATCGTGAAAATGGTGTTTTTTATACCCGTTAGACCCTACCCCCCCCCCCCCCCCCCCCCCCCCTTAAGCCAATCATATCGAGGAAAAATAAGATAGTCATTGAAATAAATTTATACTGGAAATTTCTTCCAGTATAAGGTTATTCCAGGATTTTTTTTTTTATATTGAAAAGTTCGTTCAATGAATCCCAATACCAACTGAGTTGATTTAGATCCTAGAAAAGAAACTTTGCACTCAAAATTTCCCCTAACCCCGTTAATTTCCCAGAATTTCCGCTTAAATGAATATAAGTTGAAATATTGGAGTTGTCACGACACTAACTTCTTTAAAAGTTTGATCAACAAAACAAATGTAGAAAGATATCTTGATTTGGATCCTCATAATAATACTTAGCACACATAATTTAAGTTCACCCCGTGATTTTTTCGAAATTTCCACTTGAGTGAAAAAATATATGTTAGTATGTATTTTTAAATATTGGATCCGTAACTAAATCTCCCAACTAATTTTTAAGTTTGTGAAACAAGCTAAATATTAAAATAAACAATGAGTTAAGTCTTGAGAGTAAAATTCCATACTGAAAATTTCCCTTTACCCCGTGAATTTTCCGAATTCTCCTCCCTGGTGTGAAAATATCCATTTTTCAACATGATCAAATATATAAGAAATCTATATATATAAAAAGCAATTTCTGTATGTCTGTTTGTTTGTTTGTTTGTTTGTTTGTTTGTTTGTTTGTTTGTCCTCTATAGACTCAGCCGTCTGAAGAGCTAGAGGTCTGAAATTTGGCATGGATGCTCATTGGGACCAGGAAAGATGAAAAATGTTTTCAGATTTTCGGATGACCCCTTCTGAAGGGGGTCGTCCATACAACACAAATATTGTTTTCGCGATATTGACGTTATTTTTTGAAAATTTGCACTTGAGTGTTTTGAAAGACGAGCAATCGATTTAAGGAATCAAATTTTGTATAAAGAGTCGACCAAAGGGGTCGTCCATACTAACTGTTCGCTATTTTTACGATATTGACGTTATTATACATCGTATTCAGATGAAAATTGGTACACGATAGTTTTGAGTGACGTGCAATCGATTTGGGGTATCAAATTCAGTGTAAGGGGCCGGCAAAAGGGGTCGTCCATATTACCTTTTCAATATCTTAGTGATAATGACTTTTTGATACATCGGATTGGGCTGAAAATTTGCACATACGAGTTATTAGGGACAAACAATTGATTTCACTTATCCACATTAAAGTAAGGGGTCGGCCAAAGGGGTCGTCCATATTAACTCTTCACTGTTAAATGTGATATTGTCTTTATTATACATCGGATTCAAATGAAAATTGGTACACGATAGTTTTGAGGGACGGTCAATCGATTTCAGATATTAAATTTAGTGTAAGTGGCCGGCAAAGGGGGTCGTCCTTATTAACTTTTCAATATTTTTGCGATATCGTCGTTAATATACATCGGAATGGAATGAAAATTTGAAAACGGTAGTTTTCAGGGACGGGCAATCGATTTCAGATGTCAAATGTTTTGCCATGGGTCGACGAAAGGGGCCGTCCATATAAATTAATTTTTCACTGTTTTTAGCAATATTCACGCTATTATGCAATGGATTGCTTTGAAAATTTTGCACACGGGAGTTTTGATCAGATATCAAAGATTATATAAAATGCCACCGCCACTTTTTGACAATAATTGCGTTGTTATGAAACGATCGAGTTGAAATTAATACACGGGGGGTTTTTCAGACAATCAATTGATCCCTGATTTCAAATTTAGTAGCAGACGGCAGAACAAGTGATCGTCCAATGTTTTTGCAATTATTACTTAACAATGAATTCAGAAGTGCATCTGAAAAATGCTTGGCAATTGATAAACTGTTCATGACATATTCCAAGTTGAAAGCGAAACGGAGTTCGTATGGGATCAGCTAGTATTTGATAAACAAAGAAAACGCAGTACTAAATTAGTAATACTGAATGAGACCGACAAGATTCTCAGCTACAAGACCTTTTACACAGGAGTTTCTTCTATTAGTACATTTTTTTTTACATTTTCCGGAAAAAAGTAATCTGAAAAAATGTGGTGCAGTTTTTTAAACAGCGACGTCGGTACGCCTGAGGAACTCATAATGAGTGTCAAGAATGAAAAACGTGAGAAAAGAGAGCGCAAGCAGTTTCTCAATTATCTTGTTTTCCTAATTTGCATTTAAGGGGTTCATTAGTTCATTCAATACCTAGGGAAGCGTGGGGAAAAGTGGGCCACTAAATATCTCAGCTGTGTGTTGAGATAAAAATCTCATCGATGTTGCTTTTCGTAAGCGTATATTTCTATATGTTGTTGACTTATGTACGTATCATACTTCATTTATTTAACTAGCATTCTAGCAAATTGCACCCGTGGGATACCTCAAGTATATAACAAAAATATGCTCATACGCTTATGATCTTGGTTTTGCCATGTCCTGAATTTTTGATGAAACATCAATAAGTCACAAAAACGCAATCAATTTGCAAATCATAGCTTGTGGGGAATCGTGGGCCACATTTTTTGTGTTATCTTGGGCCACCCATATTTTGATGTTTTTACACACGTTCAGAACTTAAAATATATTTTTTCTAACTGCAATGTTTTTTATGCCAAATAAAGAGTTGTGAAAAATATTTTCTCCATTTTTTCCAATGCGATAGAGACGAACAATTTGCCGAAACGTTCGCGAGCCAAGAATTTGGAACTATTTGATCATACAAAACTCTCTTTTTTATTTCCTCATCTGAATATCTAAATGAATTATTAAGTTTCAGTATAGGGTCAACCAGTTTTTCAAAATCCAAAAAAAAAATACTTTTTTCAAAACAGTCAGAACTTGGGAAATTAATGTACTGAATAAATAAAAAAAAATGCCTTACTTTAGAAATGTAGAAAACCTTTCCATTTATTTTTTCATTTTCTTTTATAATAAATAAGTTATGAAGAAAGAAAAAACAGTGGCCCACGATACCCCACACTCCCTTACGGATTTCAAATAGTAAATAATTCAATTTCTTTAATTTAGAAAAAATGTTTTTTTTTATTATACTGCGTAAATTTTCAAAATATGAAAAACCAATTTCATAAAAAAATTTTTTCTTCATATTAGCATTTGGAATAACCATTAAAACAAGTTTATATAAATTTACACTTTTTAAATTTTTCAACGTGGAATCATGCGTTTAGATTTAGATCATATAAATTTCATTTTCTTCTGAATAATTTGCACTAGCTTGAAGCATGCAGCACCATATCAATTTGCACCACTTCACAATTTAAATTATTACAAGAATCCCTTCTTCGATGGCGTTTATGTCGTTAGAGGCTTGAAGACCAAATTTTTCCTTAGGCAGCTTTTTAATGTAACTGTGCATGCCACATTCCGGTCGATCATTTTGGGCTGCAGCGGAACCGATTCGATTATTAGAGATACTGCAATCGTCTGGAATCAAAATTATTGCAGTAGAGTATTTTAGTAAAAGCGACCCTTCCAATTCCAATCAAAATGTACTTACCATAGCAGACCTTTCGCAGACCGCAAACAAGCAATAACCATTGAATAGTGAATCTATTGCTCGGCAACTTCTCCTCATATCAAACCTTAGATATCGGCTTAAATAATTATAATGTAATAATAAAATGTTATGTTCTTTTAAAGTGGCTACAGACTATAAAAAATTATTCCGATGAAATCCATGGAACGAAATCAACAAATGAATTAATTTGATGAACCCAAAACAAAGTTACCTATATGACAGCTCATAGATGAATCCGGAAAATATCCACTGAAATTAGAGCTCATGTTGAAATTGTATGTTTCACTTCGAGGATATATGTGAAAAGCAACAACAAATTCCTTACTTAATGTTAAACTAATGAGTAAAGTGTAAGTGTGCAATATAATGCGCCAGACTCCACGGGAGACAAAAATGTGTAGATTTTTAAATAACTATAAATTTATGTTTACATAAGAAAAAGTAGGTATTTACTTGAATCTGAAAGTAACTGTTCTGTAAATGTAAAAAAGTGAAATACATTTTATCTCATTAAATATAATAGTTATGATATATTTCTTTCAACTTGAATTTTAAAAATTTCTAGGTTCTTAAATCTTTACTGAAAAGTAAATTCAAAGCTAAATTCTTCAAAGTAATTCTTTAATTCTTTAATTCTTTAATTCTTTAATTCTTTAATTCTTTAATTCTTTAATTCTTTAATTCTTTAATTCTTTAATTCTTTAATTCTTTAATTCTTTAATTCTTTAATTCTTTAATTCTTTAATTCTTTAATTCTTTAATTCTTTAATTCTTAAATTCTTAAATTCTTTAATTCTTTAATTCTTTAATTCTTTAATTCTTTAATTCTTTAATTCTTTAATTCTTTAATTCTTTAATTCTTTAATTCTTTAATTCTTTAATTCTTTAATTCTTTAATTCTTTAATTCTTTAATTCTTTAATTCTTTAATTCTTTAATTCTTTAATTCTTTAATTCTTTAATTCTTTAATTCTTTAATTCTTTAATTCTTTAATTCTTTAATTCTTTAATTCTTTAATTCTTTAATTCTTTAATTCTTTAATTCTTTAATTCTTTAATTCTTTAATTCTTTAATTCTTTAATTCTTTAATTCTTTAATTCTTTAATTCTTTAATTCTTTAATTCTTTAATTCTTTAATTCTTTAATTCTTTAATTCTTTAATTCTTTAATTCTTTAATTCTTTAATTCTTTAATTCTTTAATTCTTTAATTCTTTAATTCTTTAATTCATTAATTATTAAATTCTTTAATTTATTTAATTCTTTAATTCATTAGTTTTTTTTTATTTTTCAATTCTTTAATTTTATTATTATATAATTCTTTAATTCTCGAATTCTATAATTGTAATGCATAGCAACCCGCATACTAAAAAACTGTATTTCAAATAGTCTCTACGATACATCTACGGCTTCAGAAAAAGTGATTGTCTCTGTAAACGTAGCTATTATTTTAAACTTTACTTCGACAACGATAAAAACTTAAAATTAACGTTCTTGTGAATAATTCATAGTATCTGGAAAGGTGAATGAATGGTTTAACGATTTACTTCAATTTTATTAATAGACGTAAAACTGTTCTCGAACCATAACGCAAAGCGTTCATGACGTCTGTCAAACTCATGTCAAAAATGACCAAAATGCGGTTCAGAGATGCCAAATGATTCGAGAAAATAAACTCAGCATAGATTTTGAAAAAAATTTTTGTAGAAAAATAAATTAAATTTTGATTATTGAATCGATAACATTAACAGCATTATAGTTGATGGTGGTCAAATGTTCGATACAAAAGCTACAATTTCTCATAAAGTGCTTTAAGCTGAGTTTAATACATCGGTTCCCTTAAAAAAAAATTTTGTTTCTTTAATATGCTAAATTCACACATCTATATATTTTAACGAACAAAGATTTTTTAGGTTTGATCTTTTCGAGCATTATTTTAACATCTCATGAGGTGATAAAAAGATAAAATAAAAAAATAACCCAACTATGTAGAACTTTGAGTTTAGGAAATATCACTCCTATAGGTATAGGTACTCCTATAGTATACTTTCGTTCAATTAGTTTTCAATAATAGTTCTTTAAACTCTATGTCCTTTTATGGGTGAAGGTTGGAACATGTTTAACGCATACCACGGCAATTCTTATTTTCTTCGCGTTCGTAACTTTTCGCGTTCACTGTGTCAGACAGATGACATAGTGCACGCGAACGTGAAGCGAATTGCGGTTGAGCTGTCAAAACCTGTTCCTATCCATTGAAATCGAATTTGTTGTTCGTTGAAATTGCATTGAGCATAAATACTGAATGCACTAGTAAACTTTTAAGATTTTTTTTTAATTTTTTCGATTTGTATAGTTTTTGGAAATAAAAAGTAGATAATCGTAAAAATAGCTAAAATTGGCACCACTGCCCCACACCGGCTGCACCGGTAAAAAAAGTAAACAAGAAGGTGAATAATGGCGATTAAGCTGCTGGGATTCCCGAGGCTGAAGCTAACAAAAGCCAGCGGCATAAGGGATTATAAACTTCCGGTAGGTAATAAAACAGGTAATAATGGTATTTATATATTCATAATTTCAGTTTTGTTACTCTAGGAATGTACATCTTTGGCCAACCAGGAGAACTCAACGTTGAAAGAAAGCTGGTTTACCATCAACAAATTTCTCAGCAGTCCCGAAAATTCCAGATGGTAGCGTTCCAAAAACATCTGTACCGGATTGGATGTCCACGAACGAAGAATTTATGATATCTAAATATGATGAAAAACAACCTCAAACGTAAGTAATAAAATGAAATGAAATTTAATAGCATAATTTATTAAGAAATCCGAAATCCCCATACGTTTTTACATCTGTGTGCGTGCTCTTTTCGAGCACGATTCCCAGAACCGTTTGAATGAACGTCATTTCAAATCGTTTCACAACTGTTACTGTAAGTGTTCGGTTATGAGAAAACATTTAGAATAACTGTAACAGGAACAGTTTGATTGTCCGAGTATGTTTTCCATGAGCGTTTTTTGGATTTTATCTTAACTGTTTGTAGAACAGTCGCCCCATACAATTGTTTTAACAGTTTTAAACAGTAACATAACTTAACGCCATATTCAACAGACCGTCGTTTTGGAATTCAAGATAAGTGCAATGTTTTTTATGGTTTCAGATATCATTTTCTAAACGTTTTTTTACGCTGTTTCTAATCGTTTTATGACTATTACTGGAACTGTTATGTTACAATATTTTCGTATTCGGGAAACAAAGAAAATTTGGTGACAAAAATTCTAACATACTCTAAAATTAATCAGATTTTGAATGAGAGTATTTTTTTTTTTTTTGAAAGTACATGACAGTGGATGGAAAAATTCATATGGTAGCGTTTATTTCATTAAAATTATTTATTTCACTTATAGAGCTGAACGACTAATCACAAAATTTAGAACATGGATGTAAGAGAAGAACTGATTTGATTTTTACACTTAATCCCTTCTTTTCTTTGTAAGAAATAACAAAAGAAAGGTTATCAATAAACTATGTCGAAAGCTTATAGAAGTATTTTAGAATAAATAGTATGAGAACACACAAATGTAATCTTGCTCGAAGATTTATATAACAGTTTATTCTGAAGTGAGTATACTTGTCATTCAATCTTCAAACATTTAAGATGGTATTCTTATAATGAGTTGCTGTCAGTAACAAAAATATTTTGAATACAAATAGGTAAAATTTGATTTTTCATTACATTTTCATAAAATCCACTATTCCAATAAATTCACAATTAACATAATTGTACAAGTAAAACTGACAGTTAATTTAAGTTCGGTGTAAGCTCAAAAAGAAACTTGCAAATGAATCCTATCAGACAAACTTGCGTGCAATAAAAAGTTGTACCCAATATTTCTGAGGTATAAAACACTATGATTTCGAATAATAAATTATTGGAAAATTGTGGGGCTAACCTTATGGAATGCTCAGTTCTGACCACATTTCAGAGTACATTACTCAAAACATGCATACAAAGACGTAAAACCCACTTATTTTGTAGAAATGTTTTTTCGCGAAAAGATCATTGGATGACTAAAAATTATGTTGTTTTGAGTATCAGAATCAACAAACCTATTCAAGTCACTAAGCGCCGCATATTTAAGTTGAACGAAGTTTTTCTTCAAAGTAAAATACGTTGAAAAATGCAAAAATTGACATGTACTTACTTAAGTGGAAATTCCGGGAAATTCCAAGCAAAGCGGGAAATTCTGAGTACTACGTTTTGTTGCTGCGACTATCAGCAACATACGGTATCAGTGCTTCGGTGATGCAATGCAATTTTTTGAACAAAGTTTTTCTTCAAAGTTAAATATGTTGAAAAATGCAAAAATTGACATGTACTTACTTAAGTGGAAATTCCGGGAAATTCCAAGCAAAGCGGGAAATTCTGAGTACTACGTTTTGTTGCTAGGACTATCAGCAACATACCATATTAGTGCTTCGGTGATGCAATGCAATTTTTTGAACAAAGTTTTTCTTCAAAGTTAAATATGTTTAAAAATGCAAAAATTGACATGTACTTACTTAAGTGGAAATTCCGGGAAATTCCAAGCAAAGCGGGAAATTCTGAGTACTACGTTTTGTTGCTGGGACTATCAGCAACATACCATATTAGTGCTTCGGTGATGCAATGCAATTTTTTGAACAAAGTTTTTCTTCAAAATTAAATATGTTGAAAAATGCAAAAATTTACATGTACTTACTTAAGTGGAAATTCCGGGAAATTCCAAGCAAAGCGGGAAATTCTGAGTACTACGTTTTGTTGCTGGGACTATCAGCAACATACGGTATCAGTGCTTTGGTGATGCAATGCAATTTTTTGAACAAAGTTTTTCTTCAAAGTTAAATATGTTGAAAAATGCAAAAATTGACATGTACTTACTTAAGTGGAAATTCCGGGAAATTCCAAGCAAAGCGGGAAATTCTGAGTACTACGTTTTGTTGCTGGAACTATCAGCAACATACGGTATCAGTGCTTCGGTGATGCAATGCAATTTTTTGAACAAAGTTTTTCTTCAAAGTTAAATATGTTTAAAAATGCAAAAATTGACATGTACTTACTTAAGTGGAAATTCCGGGAAATTCCAAGCAAAGCGGGAAATTCTGAGTACTACGTTTTGTTGCTGGGACTATCAGCAACATACCATATTAGTGCTTCGGTGATGCAATGCAATTTTTTGAACAAAGTTTTTCTTCAAAATTAAATATGTTGAAAAATGCAAAAATTTACATGTACTTACTTAAGTGGAAATTCCGGGAAATTCCAAGCAAAGCGGGAAATTCTGAGTACTACGTTTTGTTGCTGGGACTATCAGCAACATACGGTATCAGTGCTTCGGTGATGCAATGCAATTTTTTGAACAAAGTTTTTCTTCAAAGTTAAATATGTTGAAAAATGCAAAAATTGACATGTACTTACTTAAGTGGAAATTCCGGGAAATTCCAAGCAAAGCGGGAAATTCTGAGTACTACGTTTTGTTGCTGGGACTATCAGCAACATACGGTATCAGTGCTTCGGTGATGCAATGCAATTTTTTGAACAAAGTTTTTCTTCAAAGTTAAATATGTTGAAAAATGCAAAAATTGACATGTACTTACTTAAGTGGAAATTCCGGGAAATTCCAAGCAAAGCGGGAAATTCTGAGTACTACGTTTTGTTGCTGGGACTATCAGCAACATACCATATCAGTGCTCGGTGATGCAATGCAATTTTTTGAACAAAGTTTTTCTTCAAAGTTAAATATGTTGAAAAATGCAAAAATTGACATGTACTTACTTAAGTGGAAATTCCGGGAAATTCCAAGCAAAGCGGGAAATTCTGAGTACTACGTTTTGTTGCTGGGACTATCAGCAACATACGGTATCAGTGCTTTGGTGATGCAATGCAATTTTTTGAACAAAGTTTTTCTTCAAAGTTAAATATGTTTAAAAATGCAAAAATTGACATGTACTTACTTAAGTGGAAATTCCGGGAAATTCCAAGCAAAGCGGGAAATTCTGAGTACTACGTTTTGTTGCTGGGACTATCAGCAACATACCATATTAGTGCTTCGGTGATGCAATGCAATTTTTTGAACAAAGTTTTTCTTCAAAGTTAAATATGTTGAAAAATGCAAAAATTGACATGTACTTACTTAAGTGGAAATTCCGGGAAATTCCAAGCAAAGCGGGAAATTCTGAGTACTACGTTTTGTTGCTGGGACTATCAGCAACATACGGTATCAGTGCTTCGGTGATGCAATGCAATTTTTTGAACAAAGTTTTTCTTCAAAGTTAAATATGTTGAAAAATGCAAAAATTGACATGTACTTACTTAAGTGGAAATTCCGGGAAATTCCAAGCAAAGCGGGAAATTCTGAGTACTACGTTTTGTTGCTGGGACTATCAGCAACATACCATATTAGTGCTTCGGTGATGCAATGCAATTTTTTGAACAAAGTTTTTCTTCAAAGTTAAATATGTTGAAAAATGCAAAAATTGACATGTACTTACTTAAGTGGAAATTCCGGGAAATTCCAAGCAAAGCGGGAAATTCTGAGTACTACGTTTTGTTGCTGCGACTATCAGCAACATACGATATCAGTGCTTCGGTGATGCAATGCAATTTTTTGAACAAAGTTTTTCTTCAAAGTTAAATATGTTGAAAAATGCAAAAATTGACATGTACTTACTTAAGTGGAAATTCCGGGAAATTCCAAGCAAAGCGGGAAATTCTGAGTACTACGTTTTGTTGCTGGGACTATCAGCAACATACGGTATCAGTGCTTCGGTGATGCAATGCAATTTTTTGAACAAAGTTTTTCTTCAAAGTTAAATATGTTGAAAAATGCAAAAATTGACATGTACTTACTTAAGTGGAAATTCCGGGAAATTCCAAGCAAAGCGGGAAATTCTGAGTACTACGTTTTGTTGCTGGGACTATCAGCAACATACCATATCAGTGCTCGGTGATGCAATGCAATTTTTTGAACAAAGTTTTTCTTCAAAGTTAAATATGTTGAAAAATGCAAAAATTGACATGTACTTACTTAAGTGGAAATTCCGGGAAATTCCAAGCAAAGCGGGAAATTCTGAGTACTACGTTTTGTTGCTGGGACTATCAGCAACATACGGTATCAGTGCTTTGGTGATGCAATGCATTTTTTTGAACAAAGTTTTTCTTCAAAGTTAAATATGTTTAAAAATGCAAAAATTGACATGTACTTACTTAAGTGGAAATTCCGGGAAATTCCAAGCAAAGCGGGAAATTCTGAGTACTACGTTTTGTTGCTGGGACTATCAGCAACATACCATATTAGTGCTTCGGTGATGCAATGCAATTTTTTGAACAAAGTTTTTCTTCAAAATTAAATATGTTGAAAAATGCAAAAATTTACATGTACTTACTTAAGTGGAAATTCCGGGAAATTCCAAGCAAAGCGGGAAATTCTGAGTACTACGTTTTGTTGCTGGGACTATCAGCAACATACGGTATCAGTGCTTCGGTGATGCAATGCAATTTTTTGAACAAAGTTTTTCTTCAAAATTAAATATGTTGAAAAATGCAAAAATTTACATGTACTTACTTAAGTGGAAATTCCGGGAAATTCCAAGCAAAACGGGAAATTCTGAGTACTACGTTTTGTTGCTGGGACTATCAGCAACATACCATATTAGTGCTTGGGTGATGCAATGCAATTTTTTGAACAAAGTTTTTCTTCAAAATTAAATATGTTGAAAAATGCAAAAATTGACATGTACTTACTTTAGTGGAAATTCCGGGAAATTCCAAGCAAAGCGGGAAATTCTGAGTACTACGTTTTGTTGCTGCGACTATCAGCAACATACGGTATCAGTGCTTCGGTGATGCAATGCAATTTTTTGAACAAAGTTTTTCTTCAAAGTTAAATATGTTTAAAAATGCAAAAATTGACATGTACTTACTTAAGTGGAAATTCCGGGAAATTCCAAGCAAAGCGGGAAATTCTGAGTACTACGTTTTGTTGCTGGGACTATCAGCAACATACGGTATCAGTGCTTCGGTGATGCAATGCAATTTTTTGAACAAAGTTTTTCTTCAAAATTAAATATGTTGAAAAATGCAAAAATTGACATGTACTTACTTAAGTGGAAATTCCGGGAAATTCCAAGCAAAGCGGGAAATTCTGAGTACTACGTTTTGTTGCTGGGACTATCAGCAACATACGGTATCAGTGCTTCGGTGATGCAATGCAATTTTTTGAACAAAGTTTTTCTTCAAAGTTAAATATGTTGAAAAATGCAAAAATTGACATGTACTTACTTAAGTGGAAATTCCGGGAAATTCCAAGCAAAGCGGGAAATTCTGAGTACTACGTTTTGTTGCTGGGACTATCAGCAAGATACGGTATCAGTGCTTCGGTGATGCAATGCAATTTTTTGAACAAAGTTTTTCTTCAAAGTTAAATATGTTGAAAAATGCAAAAATTGACATGTACTTACTTAAGTGGAAATTCCGGGAAATTCCAAGCAAAGCGGGAAATTCTGAGTACTACGTTTTGTTGCTGGAACTATCAGCAACATACGGTATCAGTGCTTCGGTGATGCAATGCAATTTTTTGAACAAAGTTTTTCTTCAAAGTTAAATATGTTTAAAAATGCAAAAATTGACATGTACTTACTTAAGTGGAAATTCCGGGAAATTCCAAGCAAAGCGGGAAATTCTGAGTACTACGTTTTGTTGCTGGGACTATCAGCAACATACCATATTAGTGCTTCGGTGATGCAATGCAATTTTTTGAACAAAGTTTTTCTTCAAAATTAAATATGTTGAAAAATGCAAAAATTGACATGTACTTACTTAAGTGGAAATTCCGGGAAATTCCAAGCAAAGCGGGAAATTCTGAGTACTACGTTTTGTTGCTGGGACTATCAGCAACATACGGTATCAGTGCTTCGGTGATGCAATGCAATTTTTTGAACAAAGTTTTTCTTCAAAGTTAAATATGTTGAAAAATGCAAAAATTGACATGTACTTACTTAAGTGGAAATTCCGGGAAATTCCAAGCAAAGCGGGAAATTCTGAGTACTACGTTTTGTTGCTGGGACTATCAGCAACATACGATATCAGTGCTTTGGTGATGCAATGCAATTTACAAAGTTTTTCTTCAAAGTTAAATATGTTGACAAATGCAAAAATTGACATGTACTTACTTAAGTGGAAATTCCGGGAAATTCCAAGCAAAGCGGGAAATTCTGAGTACTACGTTTTGTTGCTGGGACTATCAGCAACATACGGTATCAGTGCTTTGGTGATGCAATGCAATTTTTTGAACAAAGTTTTTCTTCAAAGTTAAATATGTTGAAAAATGCAAAAATTGACATGTACTTACTTAAGTGGAAATTCCGGGAAATTCCAAGCAAAGCGGGAAATTCTGAGTACTACGTTTTGTTGCTGGGACTATCAGCAACATACGGTATCAGTGCTTCGGTGATGCAATGCAATTTTTTGAACAAAGTTTTTCTTCAAAGTTAAATATGTTGAAAAATGCAAAAATTGACATGTACTTACTTAAGTGGAAATTCCGGGAAATTCCAAGCAAAGCGGGAAATTCTGAGTACTACGTTTTGTTGCTGGGACTATCAGCAACATACCATATTAGTGCTTCGGTGATGCAATGCAATTTTTTGAACAAAGTTTTTCTTCAAAATTAAATATGTTGAAAAATGCAAAAATTGACATGTACTTACTTAAGTGGAAATTCCGGGAAATTCCAAGCAAAGCGGGAAATTCTGAGTACTACGTTTTGTTGCTGGGACTATCAGCAACATACGGTATCAGTGCTTCGGTGATGCAATGCAATTTTTTGAACAAAGTTTTTCTTCAAAGTTAAATATGTTGAAAAATGCAAAAATTGACATGTACTTACTTAAGTGGAAATTCCGGGAAATTCCAAGCAAAGCGGGAAATTCTGAGTACTACGTTTTGTTGCTGGGACTATCAGCAACATACGATATCAGTGCTTCGGTGATGCAATGCAATTTACAAAGTTTTTCTTCAAAGTTAAATATGTTGACAAATGCAAAAATTGACATGTACTTACTTAAGTGGAAATTCCGGGAAATTCCAAGCAAAGCGGGAAATTCTGAGTACTACGTTTTGTTGCTGGGACTATCAGCAACATACGGTATCAGTGCTTCGGTGATGCAATGCAATTTTTTGAACAAAGTTTTTCTTCAAAGTTAAATATGTTGAAAAATGCAAAAATTGACATGTACTTACTTAAGTGGAAATTCCGGGAAATTCCAAGCAAAGCGGGAAATTCTGAGTACTACGTTTTGTTGCTGGGACTATCAGCAACATACGGTATCAGTGCTTCGGTGATGCAATGCAATTTTTTGAACAAAGTTTTTCTTCAAAGTTAAATATGTTGAAAAATGCAAAAATTGACATGTACTTACTTAAGTGGAAATTCCGGGAAATTCCAAGCAAAGCGGGAAATTCTGAGTACTACGTTTTGTTGCTGGGACTATCAGCAACATACCATATCAGTGCTCGGTGATGCAATGCAATTTTTTGAACAAAGTTTTTCTTCAAAGTTAAATATGTTGAAAAATGCAAAAATTGACATGTACTTACTTAAGTGGAAATTCCGGGAAATTCCAAGCAAAGCGGGAAATTCTGAGTACTACGTTTTGTTGCTGGGACTATCAGCAACATACGGTATCAGTGCTTTGGTGATGCAATGCAATTTTTTGAACAAAGTTTTTCTTCAAAGTTAAATATGTTTAAAAATGCAAAAATTGACATGTACTTACTTAAGTGGAAATTCCGGGAAATTCCAAGCAAAGCGGGAAATTCTGAGTACTACGTTTTGTTGCTGGGACTATCAGCAACATACCATATTAGTGCTTCGGTGATGCAATGCAATTTTTTGAACAAAGTTTTTCTTCAAAATTAAATATGTTGAAAAATGCAAAAATTTACATGTACTTACTTAAGTGGAAATTCCGGGAAATTCCAAGCAAAGCGGGAAATTCTGAGTACTACGTTTTGTTGCTGGGACTATCAGCAACATACGGTATCAGTGCTTCGGTGATGCAATGCAATTTTTTGAACAAAGTTTTTCTTCAAAGTTAAATATGTTGAAAAATGCAAAAATTGACATGTACTTACTTAAGTGGAAATTCCGGGAAATTCCAAGCAAAGCGGGAAATTCTGAGTACTACGTTTTGTTGCTGGGACTATCAGCAACATACGATATCAGTGCTTCGGTGATGCAATGCAATTTACAAAGTTTTTCTTCAAAGTTAAATATGTTGACAAATGCAAAAATTGACATGTACTTACTTAAGTGGAAATTCCGGGAAATTCCAAGCAAAGCGGGAAATTCTGAGTACTACGTTTTGTTGCTGGGACTATCAGCAACATACGGTATCAGTGCTTTGGTGATGCAATGCAATTTTTTGAACAAAGTTTTTCTTCAAAGTTAAATATGTTGAAAAATGCAAAAATTGACATGTACTTACTTAAGTGGAAATTCCGGGAAATTCCAAGCAAAGCGGGAAATTCTGAGTACTACGTTTTGTTGCTGGGACTATCAGCAACATACCATATTAGTGCTTCGGTGATGCAATGCAATTTTTTGAACAAAGTTTTTCTTCAAAGTTAAATATGTTGAAAAATGCAAAAATTGACATGTACTTACTTAAGTGGAAATTCCGGGAAATTCCAAGCAAAGCGGGAAATTCTGAGTACTACGTTTTGTTGCTGGGACTATCAGCAACATACCATATTAGTGCTTGGGTGATGCAATGCAATTTTTTGAACAAAGTTTTTCTTCAAAGTTAAAAATGTTGAAAAATGCAAAAATTGACATGTACTTACTTAAGTGGAAATTCCGGGAAATTCCAAGCAAAGCAGGAAATTCTGAGTACTACGTTTGGTTGCTGGGACTATCAGCAACATACGGTATCAGTGCTTCGGTGATGCAATGCAATTTTTTGAACAAAGTTTTTCTTCAAAGTTAAATATGTTTAAAAATGCAAAAATTGACATGTACTTACTTAAGTGGAAATTCCGGGAAATTCCAAGCAAAGCGGGAAATTCTGAGTACAACGTTTTGTTGCTGGGACTATCAGCAACATACGGTATCAATGCTTCGGTGATGCAATGCAATTTTTTGAACAAAGTTTTTCTTCAAATTTCAGTATGTATTTTTAAAAAAAATACAGTTTTAATGGAAATTTTAAGAGGTACCAAGTTTTTTTTGTGTTACCTTGTTTTTCAGTTGACGTCCAACTTTGTCTGGTTTAGTAAACAGTCTATGATATACTTTTCAGCTTAATTTATGTTTTAAAACTACTTTTTTGAAATTATAACAACCGCCAGTTTAAAAAAAATTCACCCAAGAGTTCATCATGTTCATTCTTGCATGCAAGTTCAGCCCACGCCGTGCTGCCAAAACCGGAAAAATGAGTGAGTACTTGCGCGCTCTCTACTTGCGCATTTAACACAGGTCTACTTTGCGGTGATTCGGGCAGAGAGCGAAGCCGACAGACCAAGAAATGCACGACACGCATCGTTATTTCGTCTGTCCGCTTCGCTCTTCGCTCCCGAATCACCACCCACCGTACCTACTCGGAGAGCAAACAAACACGTTTTGCTGGACGATGTGCTTGTAGTTCTAGAAATTCAGGAATGATTTTACGTTTATAATTTTCATATTTTTGTGAAATTTCACAGCGTGAATTGCAGCACCTCACTAGAATGTAGATTAAATGTGCTTTCCAATGAATATACTCTTGGTTGGTCCAAACAAAGTAAAAGCACTGATAATCCGGGTACAACCTGACGGTAGACCACAAAAACAGATGAAATTTCAATTTGTAAAAAAATCGCGCAAGGTAGTGAACTTTGAAAAATTCCAGTAAATTCAATTTTTGTTACATCAAAAATCTAAAGACAGCAAAATGTTGGAATTTTAATACATTTTGTAGTCATATTTTTTTCAAAACTCTACCATCGCTCAAACAGTATTTACTAGCAATCGAATGAAAAGTAGGTTTTTTAGACCACTTTTTTTAACTTTATGTGACCATTTCATTAAAAAAAATTTAAAAAAATATTTCTTGTCTTCATGATGTAGGCATTAACTTCAGCTTTCATATGCATAAGGCAAATATTTTTTTGGACGTGTAACATATGAACTACAGCAGTTTTCGTGAGGCATGTTTTTTCGGATTTTTTTTCTTTCATGCTGAATAACGAGAAAACTTGTAACTTTAGCTGTATATAATGTTCTAAACATATTTTACTGACATTACAAGGTTTCTATTGATATAAGTTTTATATGAAGTTCATAATAATTCAAACGACTTAAATAGATTTTACTTTTGTGGTGTCAAAATGACACCAAAAGTCGGAAAAGGGAGTTTTTTTGTCCAGGCTTCCAGGGTTCGTCCATAAAAAAAAGTTAAGATGCAATATTGAAGAACTTTTGAATTCATTTAGGGTCCCCGAAGAAATTTTTGTATTTTGAAGCTTCTGAAAAAAGTTACAAGCCTTCAAACTTGCAATGGTGTCAAAATGACACCCTAATGCGGATGAGGGTTAAATTCACCACTATTTATTTCAAGATTTTACTCTCAACCCTTCATTAAAAAATAAATAAAATAAAATGTTATTAAAATGTATTGTTTTGGAGACATGATAAGATTTTTTTTAAATTCTTATGTTTATTAACGGTTTTGAATGTCATTTTTAAGTTGTTAATTGTACATCTGATTTTTTCTGACTCAATATTTCGACCAACCGTAGGGTTATTTTTTTCTGAATTATTTTTTTTTATTTTCATTTTTAAAACTTATATAAAATTTGTATAATGTTTTGCATTTCTGTGGCCTTAATTTTATGTTTAATGCATAAATTCTGGTTTGGAGGTAGGGTGAATAGCTTGTTACTATTTGTTGGTTTTGGTTATAAAATCTCTTACGGATTCGTTACGTAGGTAGGAAGGGGATCGAAAATGATCAAGGATTACGTTACGTAATATTTGAACGGCCCCTTGATATGACATGTTTTCTTTTTCTGCTAAATAAGTTGAAAACTACTTTTAAGAAGTGATTTTAGTGATTTCCGTGCTCTGTTCAATCGTTTTTCACTCAGAATTTTCATATTATTTTACGTAATGTTGATTTACTATAACTCAACTTAATTTAAAGACACTTTAAATACGATTTAGAAAAAAAAATCAATGATATTTTACAAATTATATTGTTTTAAAATTTATTATGACGGATATTTCTTCATAGTTCAAAAACTATATTTTTCTTATCGTCAAATCTTCAATTGGAAGTATTGAGTTTATCAAACTACATGAAAAATTTAAAAGTAGCCTCAAGGCATTTAAACTGCCTTGGTTTTGAGGGACTACTTTTATATCAGATTTATTTTGAACCTCTTCTTCCCGACCGTTAACTCAAAATTTCATGCAAATAATTTAAAGATTGTTCTGCATAACCAATTTTTCTCACAATTTGAGACTGTCTGCTGCATCTACAGATTGGAAGATCTGAAATACCTTTTTTCTCATGGAATATTTTTTCTGAAGTTCAAATCTGTCGTCGGGTTAGACTCACTACTCAAAAACACAGTCATAACTTCGAGAAACTTAATTTGATCAAAACTGTTTTTCAGCTGAAATGTTATTGGGAAACATTTCAATGTGATGTACATCTTATATATAAAAATGAAGGCGTTTTCTTTTTAACACCATCACGTATAAACGATCGGCCGGAATGAAGTGAATTTGGGTATCCGAGGGTTTTTCGGGTCAGAGATGGTTTGTATAATAGTTTCAAGAATCTCCCTTTTTATGGCAGGAGACCAAACAAAATCAATTTTAATTGGGACAGAAGACATAAAATTTTGATACGATTTTCATAAAAATCGATTCGCGAGCACGATGAAGTTAAGGACGTGTAAATGAAAATAAAACATTTATTACGTTGGTTTATTTAAAGGTAAAACGAAGTTTACCGGGTCAGTTAGTGTTTTATGTAGATTGATGAAATGCTACAGGAGGTACATTCTTTACAAATTATCCCATTTTCGCGTTATAAATATTTTAATCAATTCTTTTTTTTTTTTCTTATACAAAACTGCATATCTTGGTCATAAATCAGCCGAATGGTTTGATGCTTTGGGCGTTCCGGAGAGCATTTCTAAGCTTTGAATAGGCCCTTTAAAACATATGACGCGTATGTTGCAAGAACATAAAGAAATAGCTAATTACTGGGTAAACAAGGTCAAATAACACTCTGCTCAGATAGGTACGGTCTAGTCTGACGGCAAATTTGAATTTTTGAGAAAATTTCACGTAAGATAGGTACTATTTCAGGCTCTGAAACTCGTGGCTTCGATTTTTTTTGGCTTATGGATTCAAATTTCCCCAGTGGGCATCGGACGGTTCTTATGGGCAAAAAGGGCCATCTCCAAATTGGATTGCATTTGAACTAGAAGTTCTCATAAAAAGCTTTCGTTTCAAATATCAGCTACTTAGACTACATGGTGGCTGAGCCTTTAAAAGCCTTTTAAGATGTGCAACCATTGGAAAAATAGGACAACATTCGAACCAAAATTATGTGCTTAGCTCGGACCAAAATCATGTGCTTAGCTGTTCAACGATTGGCAAATCACCCTATTTGTATTTTATATTGTGAAGTTGTTTGTATTTTTTATCAATTTTAACATGAAAATCTTTTTTTATTTGTGTGATGGTTTTAAGTATTTGATTTTGGGAATCAACTTCCTTTTTCATTGGGCGTTTAAGATAGTGTTATATAAGCATAGCTAAGCTTACTCATATCCACCATTAACCTTTGAACTTGAAGTGCTTAGATATGGTCATTCATTTAATACTCAATCTATGCACTTCAAATTCCATGATCACTGGCGTGGCTAAGCAAAACAAGTTCTACCTCGCCAATGCTTGCTACTCCGTGAATGATCGAGGCCATTGGTTTTGTGCAAGGGCCAAAAGAATAGTGCTTGGAACTAGCATTCACTTCACAATGCACAAAACTCATGCTCTCTCTGATAACCAATAACGGCGCCGGCCACGTCCTAGTAGTCAATGAGGAATGAAGGAAGGATTGTTAGTAGGATACTTCATAGGATCAATTAACAACCTTTCTTCCCTTTATATTCCATAGATTGATTTTGAAAAATTCTGAAACAAAGGTAAGCCTATATCTCCAACTAAAGAAACCGTGTACACGTCTGCGAATCTATATTTAAACTAGCTGACCAGATAAACTTCGTTTTACCATTGACTTAATAAATCGCTGGAAAATATAGTACATCATCTCCACGTCTTTAACTTCTTCGTGCTTGTGATTTTTTTTTTTTTGAAAATCGTCATAAAATTGTTCGAGCTATGTTCCATTTCATGTTGATTTTCCATGAGATCCACTTCCATCAAAATTTAGATTCTCGAAACTATTATACAAACCATCTCTGACTCGAAAAACTCTCGGATACCAAATTTCACTTCATTTCGACCGTCCGTTCATAGTTAGTTATAGTTTTCAATTCAATAAAATAAGCTAGGATTGCGGTGGGTTTTCCAATAATTTGATGTTATTACGTGTCAAAGTTGTAAACATTTTTCGAAATGGTTGATTTACTCAAATACGATAATTACATGATTGCATGATGCTCAAAATATAAAATTGGATGACGGTTACGTAGTTTAATAACAAATCAGAGGCTGTCTAGGAAACACTTATTCGAAAAAAATATACTTTGATTTTCCTGTTAGCAATAGCTCAACATTTGTCTTCAATTGATTAAATAATATGTGAACAAGCGTTTTCGAAATAAATAATTTGATTTCAGCTTTTGTTGTTTTAAATCAACCGTTGTTCTTTGCATTAACGGTTAACGACACGAGCAGAATTTTTTAAATATTTGACTAAAAAAATTATGAATATTAGCGCAGTGAGTTAAAAAGCCACAAATTTACATCCAAAGAGCCGCACCTATGTTTTGAAGATAATCCTCCAAATATCCTTTCATTCGATTTGACTTAAAATGAAACTTTGAGTGCAAGTAAACTGGTCAAAGTGATAGCTTTTTATGTATAATCAGCTCATAAAATGTTACTGAATGTAGCCTTACTGCACAGCGATAGTACAAATCGTTGTGTATTTAAAGTAAAATACCGCTAGTCTAATCACCATTGATTAACAGCAGGACTGTCCTCGAAAGCACACCCAAATTTATCTGACCAATAATGGTGTCCTAGGTTTTCAACGATTGTCATATTTTATTGCTAACGCGTGTCTCTCTCTGTCCGATGTTGGCAGTTTTATGCTTCTTAATTAGTATCATTATCGCCCAGCCAGAGCTCTAGGATGGTATTCCCCTGGTTGTTCGGCTCCATCTTTCTTGGGAAAATAAATGGATCCAAATTTGCCAAACTGTTCCCAAGATGGAAAGGGACGATAGCTCTGACAATGACCCACGTTTAAAATTGCTGTGACAGTTATCTTGTTTTATGATTGGCTGTCAATGGAAGTGATAAAGGATCTCCCAACTTGGGAAATGAATGATGACACTCCATTGTTGGTTAATCTTTTGGTGGTTAATTCACTTCGAAGTTTTTTAATTAAATGTCACTTTTTGTGGTCACATCTCTTGTTCGACTCAGCTCTGTGTGTGTCCTGACAATATATGCTGAGTCGAAAACTATTTCTGTCATTCAATTGAAATCTATACTCCATTCAATGACTCGTGATTGATACATAATACGTTTCGATTTAGATTTCATTAAAATAAACAAAAGCACATGCTACTGAATAAATATACATTACTTGCTACCACACCGCTTGAAAATTCAATTTCCTGCCGAGATCTCCTCTCGATTCACACGACAGAATCAAAACTCCATCCGAGGACCATAATCGTGCAATGTCGAGTTGTGGAAATAGGAAAACTCTTCAACGCAGCTAATTTTCCCAGCGTTTACATTTGAAATTGAATGATACTTTCCCCTGCCACTCGAACAAACAGCAAAATGCTGTCTAGAAACGCAAAACCCGACGGAGTCGCTCAAGAGTGTCAATTTTAGCTCCCATTTTTTCTTTTCAATTTTTGTCCTCTTCCATAGCATTCAATCGTTTCGCTTGGAAATCGCTTTGTAATTGGAAGCACTGATTCAAGAGGATAGACACTGAGACTGAACTATTGGAATACCACAGATCAATGCTGTGCAGTTCGAAGTTTTTCAGAAGTTTTTTTTTCCCGAACCAAATGTAACCATAATCGAGTTCAAACGATTAACCGACAATTCTTATCAAGTGCGTTCCATATTGTTGTGATTTATTTTGCGTGACTCGAAAAATAACAAAAACTAAAAAATATTAAGACGAAAAAAGAATGAGTAAGACAAAAATGAAACCAAATGAAAAAAAAAAAAAAATAAATTGAAACACATAAAAAGCAAGAATTAAGACAATAACAACAAAAATAAGCGATGTGATAAAGAAAAAAACGATCATGAAAGAACCCAAAAATGACAAAAATGACAAAAATGACAAAAATGACAAAAATGACAAAAATGACAAAAATTACAAAAATGACAAAAACGACAAAAATGACAAAAATGACAAAAATGACAAAAATGACAAAAATGACAAAAATGACAAAAATGACAAAAATGACAAAAATGACAAAAATGACAAAAATGACAAAAATGACAAAAATGACAAAAATGACAAAAATGACAAAAATGACAAAAATGACAAAAATGACAAAAATGACAAAAATGACAAAAATGACAAAAATGACAAAAATGACAAAAATGACAAAAATGACAAAAATGACAAAAATGACAAAAATGACAAAAATGACAAAAATGACAAAAATGACAAAAATGACAAAAATGACAAAAATGACAAAAATGACAAAAATGACAAAAATGACAAAAATGACAAAAATGACAAAAATGACAAAAATGACAAAAATGACAAAAATGACAAAAATGACAAAAATGACAAAAATGACAAAAATGACAAAAATGACAAAAATGACAAAAATGACAAAAATGACAAAAATGACAAAAATGACAAAAATGACAAAAATGACAAAAATGACAAAAATGACAAAAATGACAAAAATGACAAAAATGACAAAAATGACAAAAATGACAAAAATGACAAAAATGACAAAAATGACAAAAATGACAAAAATGACAAAAATGACAAAAATGACAAAAATGACAAAAATGACAAAAATGACAAAAATGACAAAAATGACAAAAATGACAAAAATGACAAAAATGACAAAAATGACAAAAATGACAAAAATGACAAAAATGACAAAAATGACAAAAATGACAAAAATGACAAAAATGACAAAAATGACAAAAATGAAAAAATGACAAAAATGACAAAAATGACAAAAATGACAAAAATGATAAAAATGACAAAAATGACAAAAATGACAAAAATGACAAAAATGACAAAAATGACAAAAATGACAAAAATGACAAAAATGACAAAAATGACAAAAATGACAAAAATGACAAAAATGACAAAAATGACAAAAATGACAAAAATGACAAAAATGACAAAAATGACAAAAATGACAAAAATAACAAAAATGACAAAAATGACAAAAATGACAAAAATGACAAAAATGACAAAAATGACAAAAATGACAAAAATGACAAAAATGACAAAAATGACAAAAATGACAAAAATGACAAAAATGACAAAAATGACAAAAATGACAAAAATGACAAAAATGACAAAAATGACAAAAATGACACAAATGACAAAAATGACAAAAATGACAAAAATGACAAAAATGACAAAAATGACAAAAATGACAAAAATGACAGAAATGACAAAAATGACAAAAATGACAAAAATGACAAAAATGACAAAAATGACAAAAATGACAAAAATGACAAAAATGACAAAAATGACAAAAATGACAAAAATGACAAAAATGACAAAAATGACAAAAATGACAAAAATGACAAAAATGACAAAAATGACAAAAATGACAAAAATGACAAAAATGACAAAAATGACAAAAATGACAAAAATGACAAAAATGACAAAAATGACAAAAATGACAAAAATGACAAAAATGACAAAAATGACAAAAATGACAAAAATGACAAAAATGACAAAAATGACAAAAATGACAAAAATGACAAAAATGACAAAAATGACAAAAATGACAAAAATGACAAAAATGACAAAAATGACAAAAATGACAAAAATGACAAAAATGACAAAAATGACAAAAATTACAAAAATGACAAAAATGACAAAAATGACAAAAATGACAAAAATGACAAAAATGACAAAAATGACGAAAATGACAAAAATGACAAAAATGACGAAAATGACAAAAATGACAAAAATGACGAAAAATGACAAAAATGACAAAAAATGACAAAAAATGACAAAAAATGACAAAAATGACAAAAAATGACAAAAAATGACAAAAAATGACAAAAAATGACAAAAAATGACAAAAAATGACAAAAAATGACAAAAAATGACAAAAAATGACAAAAGTGACAAAAATGACAAAAATGACAAAAATGAAAAAATGACAAAAATGACAAAAATAACAAAAATGACAAAAATGACAAAAATGACAAAAATGACAAAAATGACAAAAATGACAAAAATGACAAAAATGACAAAAATGACAAAAATGACAAAAATGACAAAAATGACAAAAATGACAAAAATGACAAAAATGACAAAAATGACAAAAATGACAAAAATGACAAAAATGACAAAAATGACAAAAATGACAAAAATGACAAAAATGACAAAAATGACAAAAATGACAAAAATGACAAAAATGACAAAAATGACAAAAATGACAAAAATGACAAAAACGACAAAAACGACAAAAATGACAAAAATGACAAAAATGACAAAAATGACAAAAATGACAAAAATGACAAAAATGACAAAAATGACAAAAATGACAAAAATGACAAAAATGACAAAAATGACAAAAATGACAAAAATGACAAAAATGACAAAAATGACAAAAATGACAAAAATGACAAAAATGACAAAAATGACAAAAATGACAAAAATGACACAAATGACAAAAATGACAAAAATGACAAAAATGACAAAAATGACAAAAATGACAAAAATGACAAAAATGACAAAAATGACAAAAATGACAAAAATGACAAAAATGACAAAAATGACAAAAATGACAAAAATGACAAAAATGACAAAAATGACAAAAATGACAAAAATGACAAAAATGACAAAAATGACAAAAATGACAAAAATGACAAAAATGACAAAAATGACAAAAATGACAAAAATGACAAAAATGACAAAAATGACAAAAATGACAAAAATGACAAAAATGACAAAAATGACAAAAATGACAAAAATGACAAAAATGACAAAAATGACAAAAATGACAAAAATGACAAAAATGACAAAAATGACAAAAATGACAAAAATGACAAAAATGACAAAAATGACAAAAATGACAAAAATGACAAAAATGACAAAAATGACAAAAATGACAAAAATGACAAAAATGACAAAAATGACAAAAATGACAAAAATGACAAAAATGACAAAAATGACAAAAATGACAAAAATGACAAAAATGACAAAAATGACAAAAATGACAAAAATTACAAAAATTACAAAAATTACAAAAATTACAAAAATTACAAAAATTACAAAAATGACAAAAATGACAAAAATGACAAAAATGACAAAAATGACAAAAATGACAAAAATGACAAAAATGACAAAAATGACAAAAATGACAAAAATGACAAAAATGACAAAAATGACAAAAATGACAAAAATGACAAAAATGACAAAAATGACAAAAATGACAAAAATGACAAAAATGACAAAAATGACAAAAATGACAAAAATGACAAAAATGACAAAAATGACAAAAATGACAAAAATGACAAAAATGAAAAAATGACAAAAATGACAAAAATGACAAAAATGACAAAAATGATAAAAATGACAAAAATGACAAAAATGACAAAAATGACAAAAATGACAAAAATGACAAAAATGACAAAAATGACAAAAATGACAAAAATGACAAAAATGACAAAAATGACAAAAATGACAAAAATGACAAAAATGACAAAAATGACAAAAATGACAAAAATGACAAAAATGACAAAAATGACAAAAATAACAAAAATGACAAAAATGACAAAAATGACAAAAATGACAAAAATGACAAAAATGACAAAAATGACAAAAATGACAAAAATGACAAAAATGACAAAAATGACAAAAATGACAAAAATGACAAAAATGACAAAAATGACAAAAATGACAAAAATGACAAAAATGACAAAAATGACAAAAATGACAAAAATGACAAAAATGACAAAAATGACAAAAATGACAAAAATGACAAAAATGACAAAAATGACAAAAATGACAAAAATGACAAAAATGACAAAAATGACAAAAATGACAAAAATGACAAAAATGACAAAAATGACAAAAATGACAAAAATGACAAAAATGACAAAAATGACAAAAATGACAAAAATGACAGAAATGACAAAAATGACAAAAATGACAAAAATGACAAAAATGACAAAAATGACAAAAATGACAAAAATGACAAAAATGACAAAAATGACAAAAATGACAAAAATGACAAAAATGACAAAAATGACAAAAATGACAAAAATGACAAAAATGACAAAAATGACAAAAATGACAAAAATGACAAAAATGACAAAAATGACAAAAATGACAAAAATGACAAAAATGACAAAAATGACAAAAATGACAAAAATGACAAAAATGACAAAAATGACAAAAATGACAAAAATGACAAAAATGACAAAAATGACAAAAATGACAAAAATGACAAAAATGACAAAAATGACAAAAATGACAAAAATGACAAAAATGACAAAAATGACAAAAATGACAAAAATTACAAAAATGACAAAAATGACAAAAATGACAAAAATGACAAAAATGACAAAAATGACAAAAATGACGAAAATGACAAAAATGACAAAAATGACGAAAATGACAAAAATGACAAAAATGACGAAAAATGACAAAAATGACAAAAAATGACAAAAAATGACAAAAAATGACAAAAATGACAAAAAATGACAAAAAATGACAAAAAATGACAAAAAATGACAAAAAATGACAAAAAATGACAAAAAATGACAAAAAATGACAAAAAATGACAAAAGTGACAAAAATGACAAAAATGACAAAAATGAAAAAATGACAAAAATGACAAAAATAACAAAAATGACAAAAATGACAAAAATGACAAAAATGACAAAAATGACAAAAATGACAAAAATGACAAAAATGACAAAAATGACAAAAATGACAAAAATGACAAAAATGACAAAAATGACAAAAATGACAAAAATGACAAAAATGACAAAAATGACAAAAATGACAAAAATGACAAAAATGACAAAAATGACAAAAATGACAAAAATGACAAAAATGACAAAAATGACAAAAATGACAAAAATGACAAAAATGACAAAAATGACAAAAATGACAAAAACGACAAAAACGACAAAAATGACAAAAATGACAAAAATGACAAAAATGACAAAAATGACAAAAATGACAAAAATGACAAAAATGACAAAAATGACAAAAATGACAAAAATGACAAAAATGACAAAAATGACAAAAATGACAAAAATGACAAAAATGACAAAAATGACAAAAATGACAAAAATGACAAAAATGACACAAATGACAAAAATGACAAAAATGACAAAAATGACAAAAATGACAAAAATGACAAAAATGACAAAAATGACAAAAATGACAAAAATGACAAAAATGACAAAAATGACAAAAATGACAAAAATGACAAAAATGACAAAAATGACAAAAATGACAAAAATGACAAAAATGACAAAAATGACAAAAATGACAAAAATGACAAAAATGACAAAAATGACAAAAATGACAAAAATGACAAAAATGACAAAAATGACAAAAATGACAAAAATGACAAAAATGACAAAAATGACAAAAATGACAAAAATGACAAAAATGACAAAAATGACAAAAATGACAAAAATGACAAAAATGACAAAAATGACAAAAATGACAAAAATGACAAAAATGACAAAAATGACAAAAATGACAAAAATGACAAAAATGACAAAAATGACAAAAATGACAAAAATGACAAAAATGACAAAAATGACAAAAATGACAAAAATGACAAAAATGACAAAAATGACAAAAATGACAAAAATGACAAAAATGACAAAAATGACAAAAATTACAAAAATTACAAAAATTACAAAAATTACAAAAATTACAAAAATGACAAAAATGACAAAAATGACAAAAATGACAAAAATGACAAAAATGACAAAAATGACAAAAATGACAAAAATGACAAAAATGACAAAAATGACAAAAATGACAAAAATGACAAAAATGACAAAAATGACAAAAATGACAAAAATGACAAAAATGACAAAAATGACAAAAATGACAAAAATGACAAAAATGACAAAAATGACAAAAATGACAAAAATGACAAAAATGACAGAAATGACAAAAATGACAAAAATGACAAAAATGACAAAAATGACAAAAATGACAAAAATGACAAAAATGACAAAAATGACAAAAATGACAAAAATGACAAAAATGACAAAAATGACAAAAATGACAAAAATGACAAAAATGACAAAAATGACAAAAATGACAAAAATGACAAAAATGACAAAAATGACAAAAATGACAAAAATGACAAAAATGACAAAAATGACAAAAATGACAAAAATGACAAAAATGACAAAAATGACAAAAATGACAAAAATGACAAAAATGACAAAAATGACAAAAATGACAAAAATGACAAAAATGACAAAAATGACAAAAATGACAAAAATGACAAAAATGACAAAAATGACAAAAATGACAAAAATGACAAAAATGACAAAAATGACAAAAATGACAAAAATGACAAAAATGACAAAAATGACAAAAATGACAAAAATGACAAAAATGACAAAAATGACAAAAATGACAAAAATGACAAAAATGACAAAAATGACAAAAATGACAAAAATGACAAAAATGACAAAAATGACAAAAATGACAAAAATGACAAAAATGACAAAAATGACAAAAATGACAAAAATGACAAAAATGACAAAAATGACAAAAATGACAAAAATGACAAAAATGACAAAAATGACAAAAATGACAAAAATGACAAAAATGACAAAAATGACAAAAATGACAAAAATGACAAAAATGACAAAAATGACAAAAATGACAAAAATGACAAAAATGACAAAAATGACAAAAATGACAAAAATGACAAAAATGACAAAAATGACAAAAATGACAAAAATGACAAAAATGACAAAAATGACAAAAATGACAAAAATGACAAAAATGACAAAAATGACAAAAATGACAAAAATGACAAAAATGACAAAAATGACAAAAATGACAAAAATGACAAAAATGACAAAAATGACAAAAATGACAAAAATGACAAAAATGACAAAAATGACAAAAATGACAAAAATGACAAAAATGACAAAAATGACAAAAATGACAAAAATGACAAAAATGACAAAAATGACAAAAATGACAAAAATGACAAAAATGACAAAAATGACAAAAATGACAAAAATGACAAAAATGACAAAAATGACAAAAATGACAAAAATGACAAAAATGACAAAAATGACAAAAATGACAAAAATGACAAAAATGACAAAAATGACAAAAATGACAAAAATGACAAAAATGACAAAAATGACAAAAATGACAAAAATGACAAAAATGACAAAAATGACAAAAATGACAAAAATGACAAAAATGACAAAAATGACAAAAATGACAAAAATGACAAAAATGACAAAAATGACAAAAATGACAAAAATGACAAAAATGACAAAAATGACAAAAATGACAAAAATGACAAAAATGACAAAAATGACAAAAATGACAAAAATGACAAAAATGACAAAAATGACAAAAATGACAAAAATGACAAAAATGACAAAAATGACAAAAATGACAAAAATGACAAAAATGACAAAAATGACAAAAATGACAAAAATGACAAAAATGACAAAAATGACAAAAATGACAAAAATGACAAAAATGACAAAAATGACAAAAATGACAAAAATGACAAAAATGACAAAAATGACAAAAATGACAAAAATGACAAAAATGACAAAAATGACAAAAATGACAAAAATGACAAAAATGACAAAAATGACAAAAATGACAAAAATGACAAAAATGACAAAAATGACAAAAATGACAAAAATGACAAAAATGACAAAAATGACAAAAATGACAAAAATGACAAAAATGACAAAAATGACAAAAATGACAAAAATGACAAAAATGACAAAAATGACAAAAATGACAAAAATGACAAAAATGACAAAAATGACAAAAATGACAAAAATGACAAAAATGACAAAAATGACAAAAATGACAAAAATGACAAAAATGACAAAAATGACAAAAATGACAAGAATGACAAGAATGACAAAAATGACAAAAATGTCAAAATTTTTAAAACTGTCAAAATTGTCAAAATTGTCAAAATTGTCAAAATTGTCAAAATTGTCAAAATTGTCAAAATTGTCAAAATTGTCAAAATTGTCAAAATTGTCAAAATTGTCAGAATTGTCAAAATTGTCAAAATTGTCAAAATTGTCAAAATTGTCAAAATTGTCCAAATTGTCAAAATTGTCAAAATTGTCAAAATTGTCAAAATTGTCAAAATTGTCAAAATTGTCAAAATTGTCAAAATTGTCAAAATTGTCAAAATTGTCAAAATTGTCAAAATTGTCAAAATTGTCAATATTGTCAAAATTGTCAAAATTGTCAAAATTTTCAAAATTTTCAAAATTGTTAAAATTGACAAAGATGACAAACATTTCAAAAATTTCAAAAATTTCAAAAATGGTAAATATGACAAAATTGACATAAATATGACAAGAAAATTTATAAAAATTCAACTAAAAAGTGTGACAAAAATGACAATAATATAACGTTAAACTGTGAAAGAAAAATTAAATTTCACTTTTCGTCATGAACCGTTCTTTAATAGCTATGCCATAGACAAAGATCCTTCCAATTATAATTCTATTGCTTTCCCGAATAAATTGTTCTTTGGAGGAGCTTCCACTCAAGTCTCTATAATAAAGATAAAAAAAAAAAGAGCTTCCACTTCCCGTTTGGTTTTCGACATTCGTTCCCAGTCATCTCATAATGCAAGACATTTTCCACTGGCTGGCTGGCCCACTGGCCTTATTTCATTATAAATGGCTCGACTTGATTTCATTAGTCAAACGAAACTCTCAACAGCCCCGGGGAAACATTAGGGAGAACGAAAAAGAAAATATTCTCCAGAAGCGCAACCTTTCGAGGAAGTGCCAATTTTCCATTCGAACAGAGTTGCTGATTTTTTTCCACGATAAAATAATTGGTCGTCTCTAAAGCAGAAGCAGCAGCAATAATGATGACTTACCCAAAGAGATGTTTTGCCCTAGCAAATTAGCACCCGGACCTTTCATGAATGGAACAAGAATAGAAAAAATAGGGTCTCGAACATGTGCTACCCTGCCTGTTTCCATTTCCTGACCCATAGGAAGCTGATTTTGACATTTTGACGGATGCTTAACGCTCCAGATGTGTGAGAGATAAAAAAGATTACTCATGGGGGTACGGGATCAGAATCGGGCAGCTGTGCGATATCTCACGCAGGGGTCACTATGGATTTCGTTAACTGGTGACGAGGGTTCGTTCCATTGTTTGAAGCTAAGTAGAATTTGCAGTCTTTTGATTTTCTCACCATTTGTTGGCACGCTAGTGTACAGCGAAAAAAAAATCTATTCATTAACAGTCATACTCAAACCATGAAAGAGGATTGAGTTAGAAATTTTGGGATAATTTGTGGATAAAAATTCATAGCAATGAACAATTGCGGTAAAAAAGTGGCTCCAGAGAGGAATCTTAGTTTCGGTAAGCAAGATTTTTTTATTTTTGGTTGCTATCATAAGGCTTAAAGTTAAGTCTTGGACATTGCGAATTCATTATTATTAAAAAAAAAACAAATCATAGTTGAAATTTAATAATTCAGATGTGGAACAAACAAACCGATCATCATTTGCCGGAACGAATTTCTTAAAATAAAATTCCAATATTCTAGTTCATAAATGCCAGTTAATTTCACATTTCAAATATATTTTTTGACTATTCTCTCACAATTTTAAATGTTCTTCTTAAATCAATCGAGAATCTAAAAGAAAATCTCAAAGTTTATAAAGTGCTTGGTGAAAAACTTAAAAGAATTTCGAAGAAAAACTAAGAATTGTTTAAATTGCAAAAAAAAAGATATTGTTTTAATGTGAGTGGCAATGTTTTTTGTGTCCGCAACCTTTGTGTAAGGATAAATTTTTATTCAACTATTTTTTTTTTAAATAATCATGTAATGAAATAAATTAAAGATTACAAAGAATTTACTAAAAATTTAGTTTTACCAGTGCATCCTTCAAAATCCAGCATTTCACTAAAATATTACACGGAAAATTCCTGGGAAAATTCCCTTTCAATGAAAAAAATCTAAAAAAAAAGTGCCAAGGTAAATCCAACATGCATTTTTTTAATTTTTTTACAGAAATAGCGGGGAATGAAAATTTTATGAAAACAACTGCAGCGAATTCAACATTTCTCACGTGATATAAATTGGCAACTTAGAACAGGGTTGCTAGCGATTTTTTATTTTGAAATTCCTAAGTTTTCCCGGTTTTTCTAATCAAATCAAATTTAATTACATTCGAGTTTTGCTTGTAAGTAGTGTAGCACACTTGCGGAGAGCGAAAAAACGAGATATCTCGTATTTGGCCCACAATCAGTTGTAAGAGCAATTAAAATTTCGTTTGTTCACTAATGAACGAAAATAAGTGTCTCTGAGGTAAATCTGTATCTAGACTAACGAAAACTACCTTTAAAATTCAAATATTAAATATTAAAAGATGATTTTTTTTTAAATTTAGTGATAAACATAACAATTTTCCCGGTGATGTGCCGAAATTCCCGTTTTCCGGTTTCCAGGTGATTTTATGAAATTCCAAAGTTTTTCCCGGTATTCCCGGTTTGCTAGCAACCCTGTTAGGTCGTTTTAACCTTGCTGTTTCATTGCTGCATATCGTCGTTCCAGATATGATTACGTTCATAAACAATTAACAGCAAGTTTAATACCCTGGTTTTGGTGTATTTATCCTAAATAAGTCCCAAAGCAATTAAGCAGGACCTATTTTCGACTTGAGTCATATTGCTATTAAAACAAGTTTTTTTTAGTTCTTCGACCTTGCATAGTTTTCAATGTTTTGTTATAGCTGATAACATGTTTGTGAAATTCATCACAGCTATGCAGAAAACCTCTTGAAAATTGACTCCAATACATGTCCTCCTGAAGTGCGCTTTATTTGGCTCAACTGTGAAAAATCAAAACCTTATTTTTAATTTTCCATCTTTTACCAGCTTATTTTAATTTAATGTTAGCTATGATTAAAATGATAGAAAAGAGTTTTAACTATATTTGTTAATAATTTCTATGATTAACTTGATTTACGAGAGAAAAAATTGGAAAATAGCTGCAAGGTGGTCCAAAATACCCTACCAATAAACCTGTTAAAAGGTTGTACAGATGACCTACATATCTCATGATCGATTTTTTTCGATCTGATTAATGAAGGACAGACTGGAAAATATTGTTCGTGTTTTGGACACAATCAATTCATGGCAGGCAATCATTTCTCAATATTTTGAACCTCCACTTAACAAAACTTTCCTCAGGACTAGGACATAATTGTGTCACTGGAAATAATACTTATAGCTTAGGAATCACTCAAGAGGGATTAAGTTTGTATAATATGGAGTGTTTTCGGAATGCAACATTCTGTTTTGTGAATAACTTTTGAATGCATGAAGGGAATTGGTGAAAGCTGCCAAGGATTATAATATATGCATGTGCAAATTTGAGTGACGTTCTGTCAAGTAGATTTTGAGATAGCGTCCAATGAAGAAGTTTTTCAACTATAATTTTTGGGCACCAGGTGCGTCATCTATAATGTATACTATGGAACATCCTGTTTTTTTTAATCGAAGCAATTTTTGATAACGTTATCTGTTTCCTGAACCTTCAAAATAACTAAAAAAAAATTGTTTTTCGAAGTTATCACAAATTTATTTACAAGATACATATTTGACTTTTTGACACTCTACCTCAGTTTTCGCGTAGTGGAACAACTCCAGGTCCTACCAAAACAGAGAATGAATTCTGTTAGACCTATTGAAGTGTTATGCAGCGCAAATGATCGCATTTGGGGGCAGTCTTCTTTGAGTGATTCACTATTTATCGTGTGAATCGTTATGGAACACTGACTGATTTGCGGCTTCCACAAATCTTCAGCCACCTCATGTGCTTAACATCAAATTTTTCATTTTTTTTTCCTTGTTTATCTTCGAAACATCCGGGAGAGACTTGCCAACGAAAAGTTTCTGATTGGAAACCTGCCAGGTGCCCGCTGAAGAGTTCATTTAGCTATCCGTAACGATTTTTTTTATACCTACCCGCTAACGATCCAAAAATTTTGCGCAAACTTGATAACCGTATTTTGTATATTTCTCCAGTGGGCAGCTTTTCACCTTGTAGAAATGAAACCAAGCCTTTTCATTGTTCAACCACGAACCAGTTCCTATTTCAGCTCACTATGAGATCCTCTTTGTTTTATTTTTTTATTTTATTTTCATAGTATTCCGGCTCACGACATAACTTGATGAACATAACGTTAGATCCTCTAGGACTCCTTGAATCATGGGATTGCTTAAACCAACATTTTCTACAGGCGAGTCAATTTTTTAAAATGAAATTCCCCAGTGGGTCAAGCAACATTTATTTCTTCGTATTCGAAGAAATTAAAAACATGCAGATATTTGCATACGTTATCAAAAATAATAAATTTATGCATATGCATCAAGTAAAAATTCAAGAGGAAGATTGTTGGTTAAATTCATTTTAACCAATCAGAAATTAGAATTAGTTTAGGTTTATCTCAATGAGTAATGGTAGGGACGAATGCTTCCTATGGAGTAAAAATCCGTACGTCTCGGTGGTCGAGTGGTTAGCGTGGTAAGAGCGTGGTCCACTGATGGCATGGGTTCGATTCCCATCTCGGTACTGGGTGTTAAATGTTAATCTCAAGTTGTCCGCGTCATTTATTCAGTCTGTAAGAGTCCAAATCGGCTAAGACGGTGTATGTCTTTTTTTTAAATCCCTTGTTAAAATATAGGAAAATTGATAGCTACTATGTATGAAATGCATGTTTTTATACTAAGTCTATTTTTTCATAACGAATTGTAAATACACTGGTTGAAATATTGCTTGTGAGCTTACAGAAAAAAGAACCTTGATTTGAAAGCAAAATAAACTGAATTAATTTTCCCCTATTATAAACATCATATAGTTTTTATTTGATTCTCAATAAATTTACAATCCCCTGGGTTTGTTTATTCCATAAATTTCAAATAGTATGACTACAATGGACAATAAATCTAGTTTGTGGTCTTTAAATTTAAAAAAATCCTATTTTCAAGCTCACCGTTCTTCTAAAACAATTTTGTAGTTTTTTTCTTTTTTTTAATAAGATAGTACTGCACCATGTTTAAATTTGGAATATCTTTCATAATGATAACCTTTGCTATTGAAGTTTGGAAAAAAACAACACATATGAAATATATGGATATTTTTGAAAGTTTGGATATTTTTGAATCACTGTGAAAATATAGAAAAATTATAACGGATACACGAAATTTTTAACAGAGAATTCAAGCTACAAAAAGTTGAAGTGACCTTAAAAATATAATTTTTAATTGTGATGTGAATGTGATTCGATGTTCTCAACGATTGAAAATCGATAGATTGAAATGATGTCTTACCGATTCCCTCAAAACTACTCACTTCTCAAAATTTAAACCAGAGTCGGCTTGAAAAGGTTTATCGCTCTCATACGGTGGGGAAAACTTCTAAGACCAATGCGAAGAATATGTGATGGAATGTGTAGATAATGTGTCAAATATTGTGTTATTTATGACATACAAATTCTAATTAGATTTGTATCTTTTTTTTTAATCAGTGACGATAACCTTTTGATAATATTAAATTCTATCAGATAAACACAATTTTTATTGAATCAATTTCATTACATACATACACATTAGCCTGCCTCAAATTTGTATGGGAAATTTAAACCCTGTGAAATGTCATACGCTGCAGGCTAAAATTGATCCTGGGCCTAGTACAAGATCTCATGCCAAATTTGGGCCAGATCGGACCACGGGAAGGGGTCGCTCAACGAGCCTGAAGTTTGTATGGGATTTTGAGACATTTTGTTCGAGAGGAACATGAAAAACCAGTTTTTCGTCAATAACTTTTGTCTCCCTCGACCGATTTCTTTCAAAAATAGGTTTTCTTAAAGCCTATATTATGACAAATATTTCATCCGAAGGTTGCATTTCAATTAAAGTTAAGATAAAAAAGTTATTAAGCTTCAAAAATTGGTTAACTTTTTTAAGGGTGATATTCATCACTGTTTTAATGAGGCGACTAAAGTCCGACGAGAACACTCAATGTGAAATGCATGCGTTTCGTCAAATTATGACCGATTTTAACCATTGTTGCTGCGCTCGATTGCAATTTTTAATGTTTTTTTCTAATATTTGAGTTTGGATGATATTCACTTGATAGTTCGGGATGAAGTAAGGGCGGAGAAATGCTTGACGATTTAAAAAAAAATGCATAACCGCAGGGGCTTAGGAACATGACTGGACAATTTGTGAAGCCAATAAAAAAAAGTTTTTCATCAATAACTTTGGTTCCCGTCAGCCGATTTCTTTCAAAAACGGTTTTTTTAAAGCCTAAATTTTCAATTCTTTTTTTTTCTAAAAAAAAATCATTTTTTTTAAATATTTTTCTCACGTTTTTATTTTATTAGCTGATAAGCTTTTGATAGAGAATGAAATTTAATATCATTTATTGTTAATTGATTTCAACAAAGTGTTTTATTCGGTTGAGAGTGAATTGTGTTTAATTTTGAAATTTTTAAAAAATGTACGCATTACGTTTCAAAGAAATTTATTTGAATATTCTGCTACCGTGCATGCTTCGAAAAGAAGCAGTTGTTACGATATTTGCCAAGCAATTGCTTTATATTTCGACTTCATTCATACCAGAAAACCTAAATATTCTAAAAATTAATCTGAAAATTAAGTGTCGATGTAGAATTCGTTTGTCAGTTTTCGGTCGGTTAGGTCATTTCGGAAATAGTGAATGCTTGTGGCAACTGCCCAAAACAGTTTATCGGCACCCAGGAACGATCTTCTAATGATTCAAAGTCATCTACGACATAGCGCTATTGATTGCGATAAAATTAATATTTACGAAGCTGCTGCAAACAAAATGGCGAAACACTTGTGGTATCTTGGTGCGGAATATGTTGCTCTGGCTTTTTTTGACGAAAATGTTTCCTTGGAAGAAAAACAAGATATGGTTGAAGCACTTCAACAAAATGTAACACATGAAAATCGAAGCTTCAGAGCCAAAATCGAGAATTTTGATCTGCTCAAAGATTTCAAACTTGCAAGTTTCGTTTCTAGGAATACGAACAGTTTTTTTTTTTTGAAATTACTGGTTTATCAAAAGACTTTTTAAAAGAAAATCCCAACAAATGGAATCAAAACTCAAACTATGTAAAATCCAGAGAGATTTTAAAGATGGTAACCGTAGTGAACGACTGTGGCGAAAGAGGTGTTGCATTGATTTCGGAATTTAATGGCCAAATACCCAAAATTGAAGAACAACTGCAATTTTTATTGAAGGTAGTTCAGGCACATCGAAAAAAATTCAAATCTCCAACAAAATATAATTTGATCTGAAATGATGTGCATAATTTGAACTTTGTTAATTACCCTATGAATAAAAAAAAGATTTGGAATAACTTCACGTGTCAACCTCATTTTTTTTTTTTGTAATAAAAAACACTCTAAGCCAAATAAAGTACATTGTTTTAACTACAGCTAAAATAATGGAAAAACGTGAAAAGACTATAAATGGACCTGTTTTTTGAAAATTTACCTTTTAATTGGGCTCACAAATCGTCCAGTCATGTTCCTGAGCCCCTGTGGTTATGCAATTTTTTTTTAATCGTCAAGCATTTCTCCGCCCTTACTTCATCCCGAACTATCAAGTGAATATCATCCAAACTCAAATATTAGAAAAAACATTAAAAATTGCAATCGAGTGCAGCAACAATGGTTAAAATCGGTCATAATTTGACGAAACGCATGCATTTCACATTGAGTGTTCTCGTCGGACTTTAGTCGCCTCATTAAAACAATGATGAATATCGCCCTTAAAAAAGTTAACCAATTTTTGAAGCTTAATAACTTTTTTATCTTAACTTTAATTGAAATGCAACCTTCGGATGAAATATTTGTCATAATATAGGCTTTAAGAAAACCTGTTTTTGAAAGAAATCGGTCGAGGGAGACAAAAGTTATTGACGAAAAACTGGTTTTTCATGTTCCTCTCGAACAAAATGTCTCAAAATCCCATACAAACTTCAGGCTCGTTGAGCGACCCCTTCCCGTGGTCCGATCTGGCCCAAATTTGGCATGAGATCTTGTACTAGGCCCAGGATCAATTTTAGCCTGCAGCGTATAACTTTTTTAAAAGTCGGGTCATTTGGGGCAGTCTATTGCATACGTTATCAAAAATTTATGCATATGCATCAAGTAAAGATTCAAGAGGAAGATTGTTGGTTAAATTCATTTTAGCCAATCAGAAATTAGAATTAGTTTAGGTTTATCTCAATGAGTAATGGTAGAAACGAATGCTTCCTATGAAAATCCCTTGTTAAAATATAGGAAAATTGATAGCTACTATGTGTGAAATGCATGATTTTATACAAAGCCTATTTTTTTCATAATGAATTGTATATACACTGATTGAAATATTCCTTGCGAGCTAACAGAAAATAGAACCTTGATTTGAAAGCTAAATAAACTGATTTAATTTTCCCCTATTATAAACATCATATAGTTTTTATTTGATTCTCAATAAATTTACCATCTCCTGGGTTTGTTTATCCCATAAATTTCAAATAGTATGACTACAATGAACAATAAATCTAGTTCGTGGTCTTTAAATTAAAAAAAATCCTATTTTCAAGCTCACCGTTCTTCTACAACAATTTTGTAGTTTTTTTCTTTTTTTTTTTTGGATGAGATAGTACTGCAGAATGTTTAAATTTGGAATATCTTTCATAATGATAACCTTTGCTATTGAAGTTTGGAAAAAAACAACACATATGAAATATTTGAATATTTTTGAAAGTTTGGATATTTTTGAATCACTGTGAAAATTTAGAAAAATTATAATGGATACACGAAATTTTTAACAGAGAATTCAAGCTACAAAAAGTTGAAGTGACCTTAAGGGGGGGGGTAGGGTCTAACGGGTATAAAAAAACACCATTTTCACGATTTTTTTCTAGAGCTATCGTTCAAACAAATGTATTCAATTTTTTTGCATTATACAGAGCATTGTTAAAAGAACATTTAGTAATTTTTTCGTAGAAAAATATTGAAAAATGAGCCGGTGACGGAGCATTTTCGAGGATGCCTTTTAGAAAACAGGATTTGCGGTGGACACTGTATCTCAGCACAGAATCATCTGAAGTCAAAAAATCAGAGCAAAATATTTTTAATAGATGTTTTTCTGGGCCCCAACGTTTTTATTTCACTTAAAAATATTTTTATTAAATTTTTGTGGCTGTTTGAAGTAAAAACTACGATTTTTCACTTCAAAATCCGCCATTTTGCACCTCTTAAATCTCCCCAAAGTAAAAAAATCAAAAAAGAAAAACGTTGGGGTCTGGTATTTTATATGTAGAAAATATGTTCCAAGTTTGAAAAGAATCGGATAAGTAGTTTTCAAATGACGATGTCCACGGACTTTAAAAATGTGCTTTCGAGAAAAACGCGTTTGAAGTTTCTGCTCTTGCTTTCTTGCAGTATTAGATAGAAGGAGATAAAGGCCTATAACTTCTACAGTTTTGCTTCAATTGACTTGAAAATTTGACACAACATTCTTGAAATGTTTTACAATAAGAAAATAAAAAATCGATTTTTTGAAAGTGTTAGACCCTACCCCCCCCTTAAAAATATAATTTTTAATTGTGATGTGAATGTGATTCGATGTTCTCAACGATCGAAAATCGATAGATTGAAATGATGTTACTGTCTTACCGATTCCCTCAAAACTACTCACTTCTCAAAATTTAAACCAGAGTCGGCTTGAACAGGTTTATCGCTCCCATACGGTGGGGAAAACTTCTAAGACCAATGCGAAGAATATGTGATGGAATATGTGGATAATAAAAATTCTAATTGGATTTGTATCTGGTTTTTTATTCAGTGACGGTAACCTTTTGGTGGTTTCAAATTCTATCAGATAAACAAGATTTTAATTGAATCAATTTACTTACATATTTATTTAAAAAAAAACATACATGAATTTAGCATTCCAGATTGCTCGGTTTTATCCGGGCTTGTCCATTATAAAAAAAAACATAGTGGGAGACGACCGGTCCGGCTTGATTTCCCGGATTTCGAAGATAAAAACTCAGATTTTGGCGGAATTTATTTACAGTATAAGTAAAATCCAAACCAAAGCTTCAAATTGGTAGCATAGATTATGATTTTTGCATCAAATAACAACATGTTTTTTAGTTTGTTTTATCATAATAAACTTGCTAAAAATTTTTAGAATAATAATATTGAATTCTAATCCCGCTGTGCTTCGATAAAAAAAAGTTAATTTTTATGTGTTATCTTTAATTTTTTTTTTGTTTTTTTTTATCAGAAATTCCTAGAATTTAGCTGAGTTTTCTCGGATATTTTACGGTTTTTGAGTTGAAAATTTTGAAATTTGATCAAATGAAAATTTTGAAACCTGGAAAACTTAACATAAATTAGATCGCAATGAAACTTGATGTTTCTCGAAGAGGTTCCACTAAGATTTCTCAAACTTCTTTTTGATTGTAGTTGATTAAGATTGAGGTGATTTTTACCAAATTCTTCTTATAATTCTGAAAAGTGTTTCGGGCCATGAAAAGACAGCCACGGGCCCACGGACCATGGTGTGGCCACGTATTTTAACGATTTGCAACATGAATTTTGTTCTTATTTCCAGCTGTTTAATCTCCAGCTGTTTTTGGTTCTCCCACTGGGACTATTCTTGATTTTTCTCGATCCTACACAAAAAAAAAACTTATAAGCATCTGTATTGGACGCTACCTCAAAAACCACATGACAGATTCACCAAATTTTGTACACGTGTTGCATTTTATTCGAGTAAACTCCTTTTTTTTCCTTTAAACATTCGGTCCAAACTTCTTATTTGGCATTCCTTAAAAAACGCACAAATCCTCATTTTGGATCGTATTTACGTGTGTGTGGATGAAAAGTTCTTCAATTTATGTTTTCTCAAATTTTTCTCTATTCTTAGGTAAAGCCGCAAGAACTGTCAATTATCTTTTATATAAATATGGAGGTGTTTTCTTTGTAACGCCATCACGTACAAACGTACGGTCGGAATGAAATGAAATTTGGTGTCCGTGTGTTTTTTTTCGGGTCGAAGGTGATTTGTATAATAGATTCGAGAATCTCCCATACAAAATCAACTTGAAATGGGACACAACTCCAACCATTTTATGACGATTTTCATAGAAATTGTATCACGAGCATGAAGAAGTTAAAGACATATAGATGAAGTTAAACATTTTCTAACGATTTATGAAGTAGAAAGTCAAACGAAGTTTACCGGGTCAGCTAGTTTTTAAAAGTGTGCAGAAAACAGTTTAAAAATGGCTCTTTCAATAAGAATTTTCACATCAAAGATACAAATACAATAAGACACATGACATAGCTATGTCCTATGAGCCTCTCTGAAGCCACAATTGGTTTAATAAAAGTACAAATTCGATTGCAGTCATTATTTAATTTGAGAGTAAATCAGATTGCGTTTCAAAATCTTCGAAATTTTCATTCATTTCATAGTTTGAGCAAATAACGCGCTTAAGAAAACTTCAAGCATGAGTTCTATAAGGGAAGCATGATCTACAGACAGAAGACTTGAGAAACTGGAAAACAAACTTGCACGGTGACAAAACAATTCTTCCTGCCTGGCCGAGATTGGCAGTCTGCCTCGCATTTACTGTGTATACTTCAGACGTCTGTAGCAAAGTCGATGCGTAGGCCTAGAAAGCAGGAGATTGTAGGTTCAAATCCAGCACAGCGCAATCAGTAATTTTTCGACATTTTCCAAATAAAAAGTATTCTTATTTTCTTTACCTTCTCTCACAATCTATCCTTTCCTGATGGACTCATTTCCAATTTACAAAAAAAAAAAACAAGGACATAAGTTAAAGTCGTTGAGATATAGAGAAAAAAAAAGAAACAATCTTCTCCATATGTTTAGGTACAACCGAACGACCCTTTTTTAAGAAACACAGACATATAGGATCTCAGTGAAAACTCATGTTTCTTTGAAAAGATCAAAATTCTTCTTAAGACTAAAGCGTACATCTTAAACGCTATCCTGTAGGCCACGGTCGGCGACAAGACTTATAAACGACTGTAAACAAATAATTCAAACTTATCTTGTATAATTATTCCATGTGAATATGAAAAAATCAATGCATATCATTACATGGTACGATTACATTTTTAACCTTTACATTCTTTGTCTGTTTTAATTTGTTTGCTTTTAAGAAGTTTCAAGACACATTTTGTTAAATATTCTTATCTTATCTCTTCATGTTTTCATGCGATTAAATTAAGCACTCATGTCTATGTTATGACAAATAGGTTCATAATATCATACAACTTACGTGTAACATCATACTGCACCCCACCGAACTCGGCAAAGCACTGCAAAACGGCCCTGGTATCCGGCGGCGTCCTCGGCCAACAGGAAACACTGTCGAAAAACGTTGGGCACGCCAAATCTTCCAGGAACTGCTCGGCCCGCAGCTGTGCCTCACACTGTAGTGCCAGCGAGGCATTCACCGAAGACATTGGATCCAGCTCGTCCGGAAACGGAAGTCCGGAACCGGATTCCGCACGGACCGAACTCCGGAAAAACAACGTGGACGTTTCGTTGGAATCCCACATTTTTTGCTTAGCTTGAATTTTACCGGTAACTTCTTTTTTCTAGTTGGCCGAAGCCAATACACTTTTTAACTTGGATTTTTCCTCTCCCCAATCATCCCCCCTTTCCATTCGATCACTATAATCCTTTTTCACATTGTAACACCTGTTCAGCGCCTAAGAATTAATCTCGTTCCCATCGAACCCAACTTATAATCACCTGGCACCCCAGACACAAAACACTCCGACCGAGCTTATAGCTGACCAATCGCGTTTCCGTTTCAAACACAACTGAATGAATTCCGGCAGCACGCAGCAAAAACCGACTCGGTCTGGTAGTAAAATATTGAGATAGGAACGCAGCAGAAAAGTGAGCAAATACACTGTTTGGAGCTACCGAAGAAAAACGGAAAAAAGCTACCTTAACCTCCACAAATGGCACACCCTAACCAGATGAGGAGATGGTGCGTGTCTTTCGCGAAGTCGCGATTCTTCTCCGGGTCTTTTGTTTTCTTTGGCCTTTTTCTTATCGTTTTCTGTTGATTTTCCGCGCCCTTCGCGATGTTGGTCTTTCCTCTAGGGTTGGAAATGCCGGTGACCGTTTTTGCTATTTCTCAAGTGAGGAACCTTCATTCGATTTCTGGAACCTGAGAAGAGAGAAAAATTTGTAAATGTCATCAATCATTTGCAAGGTCATTTTCCATTAATGAGCTTCTAATTGTCTAGAAAGTTTGATGAGACACAACAAGATGGTTTCAAAATTCATTCAAGTTGGCATCGTCAATAGTTAGGTCAAAAGGATCTGGACATTGTTATCAAGATTTTAGTTTAAAAAATAAGAGAAGTGAACGTTCATGATTTAAAGACGAAACCTTGGAGACTTGAGAACTTGATCGCTTAATGATTTTGTGACTCAACGAGAACATGACTTCAAGACATGAAGAATTGATAATGAGAAGAATTGCAGGCACTTGCAGGCTTTAACTCTTCAATTGTGAGAGCTTGGATGAAACTTGAGGAGCAAAGGGCATGCAAATTTGAGGGTTAAGTTCCCAAAATTGAGAATTTCAAGGCATGAGAGGTAAAGGATTTTGAGGCAAAGGAACTTGAGGATTTGAGGGCTTAAAAACTTGAAGTCTTGAGCCTTCAAGTCTTCCAATCGTCATTGAAGATTGGATCTGATGACTTGAGTACTTGAATATTGAAAAGGTTGATGACTTGAAGAGGACTTAAAAATTTAAGATTTAAAGACAAAATTCAGCACTTGAAAATTTCATGACTTACGGACTTGAGAATTTGGGCGCATGGGCGGATGGACCGGAGAAATTCTAAGACTTGTGAAATTGAGTATTGAGGACATAAAGGACTTAGGGACTTAATAATTTTAGGCATGAGGGCATGCGCGGTCCCCAGGGGGAGTGGGGAAGAGGGGGGCAGTGATCGAAGTGATCACCTCCCAAGCGGCAAAAAGCCGGTACAAAATACACGAAAATGCTCGAAAAAAAATTAGAACTTTTTCCAGTTGGTATAATCTTGAATTTGAATTTTTTTTTACTCCGTGGGAACGTTTTTCAAACATAAAAAGTTATTTTCCATTATAGTTTGAAATTTAAATTTCAGTAAAAACTTTCCAATGAGGTAATCAATTTTCGAATGGCCACTTCAGAAGCGTAGGACATCTGCTCGAAGTCTAATTTTTTAATTTTGATTTTACTGTGTAACCATTTTTCAATGTTAACCCTGAAAACCCCACAGAAGTTTTGTTTCATAGGTTCAAACAATTTTAGTTCTACTAAACAATTTATGGTTCAAGAATTTTTTTTTTAATTTTTGACAAAAATTCTCATGTTTTTAAGTTTCTCTTAACTGTAGCTTTTGACAACTACTTTGCAAACAGTTGAATTCAGCATGAATCCAAAATCAAAATAAAAAAATTGTATCTAAAATTTGATTAAAAAAAAAATGTGAATTTTCAAAAACAAAGAAAAGAATGTTGATTTCCATATCATCACTCAAATTCTGAATTCTTATCAACCATTCTTGAAAAATTATTCAATGCAACAAAATTAATATATTTCCGAGGTACAAAGCTAAGTTTGTATTATATCTATAGGCATTTGTTTTTGAGAAAGCTTCAGCTGAGAGAAAACATCAGGAAAAAGGTTTAAAATTCGCTGCACAAAAATTGTGAACTTTTTTAGCAAAACAGTAGAATATTATAGTGTTCTGAATATGGAGGTTTTAATCCAAAGATCAACTTTCTCGTAGATGGTGAGTCATTTTGACTTCTGAAAAAAAGATTTTAGAAGCTTTCTTTTTGGTCATTTATTCAAATTCTGCCGAATACGGAAAATTTAACAAAATTTAAAGAATCTTTAAAGTTTAACTTAATTGAATTATAATATTTTTTGAAGCACAAGCCAAATCGTTACAAAGTCAAGTCAAATCGTTAGTAAGTAAGTGACAAAAATGACAAAAATGGCAAAAATGACAACAATGACAAAAATGACAAAAATGACAAAAATGACAAAAATGACAAAAATGACAAAAATGACAAAAATGACAAAAATGACAAAAATGACAAAAATGACAAAAATGACAAAAATGACAAAAATGACAAAAATGACAAAAATGACAAAAATGACAAAAATGACAAAAATGCCCAAAATGACAAAAATCACAAAAATGACAAAAATGACAAAAATGACAAAAATGACAAAAATGACAAAAATGACAAAAATGACAAAAATGACAAAAATGACAAAAATGACAAAAATGACAAAAATGACAAAAATGACAAAAATGACAAAAATGACAAAAATGACAAAAATGACAAAAATGACAAAAATGACAAAAATGACAAAAATGACAAAAATGACAAAAATGACAAAAATGACAAAAATGACAAAAATGACAAAAATGACAAAAATGACAAAAATGACAAAAATGACAAAAATGACAAAAATGACAAAAATGACAAAAATGACAAAAATGACAAAAATGACAAAAATGACAAAAATGACAAAAATGACAAAAATGACAAAAATGACAAAAATGACAAAAATGACAAAAATGACAAAAATGACAAAAATGACAAAAATGACAAAAATGACAAAAATGACAAAAATGCACAAAATGACAAAAATCACAAAAATGACAAAAATGACAAAAATGACAAAAATGACAAAAATGACAAAAATGACAAAAATGACAAAAATGACAAAAATGATAAAAATCACAAGAATGACAAAAATGACAAAAATGACAAAAATGACAAAAATGACAAAAATGACAAAAATGACAAAAATGACAAAAATGACAAAAATGACAAAAATGACAAAAATGACAAAAATGACAAAAATGACAAAAATGACAAAAATGACAAAAATGACAAAAATGACTGATCGGTACTGTACCGGTCAGGAAATAGCATCTAAGTTTTTGTTTGTAATATGTGTCTAGTTTTATGTTCACTTGACACTTTAATCCATTTGCTCGCAAACATCACTTTCTGTACACGTACCCTAGCATTAATATGTACTCTCTCGCAACATAAGAACTTTCGCCGAGAGAGACACAAACAATAGTATGTAAGCCATTTTAGTTGTTAGAATAGATCAGTACCTTGAAATAGAAGCACGGAATTTTACTTCATCTCCAATAAAGCCTAATTAAATTAAGTCCAACTAAGCGACTTCTCATAGTGGATCCGAAATCGGCAATTGTGGTAAACAAATCGCAACTATAACGTGCATACTGTGTGGTGCTTACTCGCAAACCTACCCCAAAGAGGAAAACAAATTCTTCCCCCAGCGGGTGAACAGCTGACTAGCGAAGTGCCGAAGACTTACCTGGACATTCTTGCTGCTGGTAGATTCCGTCGACGAGAGACGGGAAGAAATACCTCGAAATCCGAACCCCCCCATCGGCCGAGCCCGAACATTTGGTCCTTCGAACCGGATTCGAGGACAGGAAGCTCATCTGGACCAGCAGAGGAATCATCATTCGCCATCTTCGGGAGCGCAGTAGCAGCTGTGGTTTGTAGTTGATCCACATCAAGCAATTTCACAAAATTTGGCGATAAAACAGCAACGAAATTCTATCAACTTTGTTAATTGTGGAATCAAAACAAACGACAGAATTACACTGCAGTTCAAGTATTTTGCAACACAGTACAGCGCAAAACTTTTGCAACAAGGAAAACATTAATAACTTTTTTAAACAAAATTGCATTTCGTGGTCAAAAGTCAGTTCTACGGCGAATTTCAAGTGCATCAAGGGTGGTGCACTCTACAGTGTCGTTCAAAAATACATCGACACTTGCAAATTTGAAAGTTTTTTGGAAAAATTGGAATTCACTTCCAGTGGTCACTGAGACACTGAAACATTGCTGAGGCGCGTTGGGGCAAGTTGCTTGACTACAGTATCGTGCAAAATTATAGCAACACTTCAAAAATCGGATTTTTGGAAAAAAATTCTAATCGCTTTCGGAGTTCATTTAGAGGCGATTGTAACATTACTGGGTGGCATTAATACAAGTTGCTGATAACAGTACCGGCCAAACCAATAGCAATTCATACGAAATAAAAATAAATTGAAAATATTTATTTATAAAAAATCATCCGAAAGTCAATCATTGGTGGCATTTACGGTCTTTTTGGTGTTTTCGAGTGTGATTTGAGTGGTGTTGAGTGATGGCTAGCAAGGCGGAGAAAAAACTAGCAGCGGACCTTCTGACGAGACGACGAGCATGTGCCGAACGAGATGTGGTGGAGAAATTCGTAGCGGATTTCACCTATGAACGGGATTGTTGCCAGGTTGCGGTACGTTTGGAGGCGCTCAACAAGTGCAACGAACTCTTCTTGAACGTGCAAAACGACATCGAGATGGGTGACAACGAAGAACGGTTCGAGACACATCTGGAGTTCCGGGCGGATTTCGAGGATCGGTTTTGCAGAGCGAAAGGTTTTTTGTTGTCAAAGCTGGAAAGCAGGGAGCATCTTCTGAGTTCGACGATCATGCACGCATCGACTTCTCATAGCATGTCTTCCAGTTTCCATCATCGGCTGCCTAAAATCGATCTACCGAAGTTTAGCGGGGATGAATCGCGATGGATATCATTTCGCGACAACTTCATTTCGATGATCCACTGCAACGAGGACATACCGATCGTCAACAAACTGCAGTACCTGTTGCAGTCGCTGGAAGGAGAGGCAAGAAAACCGTTTGAGTCTGTGGATATCCAAGCCGATAACTATGCGTCGACGTGGGACGCATTGAAAAAGCGCTACGACAACAAGCGATTCCTCAAGAAGGAGCTGTTTCGAGGCCTGTACAATCTTCCACCGATCCAGTATGAGTCAGCTCAAGACCTCAACACACTAGTGGATGATTTTCAGCGACACGTCAAGGCTTTGGGAAAGTTGGGCGAACCGATCGAGCATTGGGACACTCCGCTCATCTTCATCCTTTCAAACAAGTTGGATTCGGCGACGATTCGTGCATGGGAGCAAGATACTCGACAGAAGGACGAGGTGAAATACGAAGAGCTCATCGAGTTTCTCATCCACCAGGTCCGGATGTTGAAATCCGTGGACAGCGATCTCCAACATCGTTCCTCAGTGCCTACCGTTTCCAAGGTGGCCGGACAAATCCCGAAGAAACCAGTTCCCATCCGATCTGTCGTGAACACAGCTACTTCCGAAACTCAATCCAGCACTTCGCCATGCCACTGTTGCCTGAGACAACATCCATTGCACCAATGTCCAGCATTTTCGAACCTGTCAAGCTCCCAACGGCGAGAGCTTGTGACACAGCACAATCTTTGCTGGAATTGCTTTCGCGCAAACCACCGGGCAACATCCTGCAAATCCAAGTTTCTGTGCAGGATTTGTCAAGCAAAACATCACACCATGTTGCACGACCACCACATATCACATCTAGAGCAACTCTCTACTGAGGAACCACATCCCGTACAAGCGAATCCAGGCCCCAGTAAATTGCTTAGCCCCTCAACAGTAAATCTTTCCGTGCATTCTGATTCAACCGTTCTCTTGGAGACAGTCTCGCTATTAGTAGTCGACCGATACGGTCGAAAGATTCCTGCTAGAGCTCTGCTAGATTCTGCAGCGATGTCCAACTTCATAACCAGGAAGCTGGCGAACGAACTCGTCACCCGTCAAAGCCCCGTGGACATCGCAGTTGCCGGAATTGGAGAGTCAGTGAAGCGCATCAAGCACAAGTTAGCTGCTAAGATCGTATCTAGGAACAGCGACTTCTCCACCACACTCGATTTCCTCGTCATGAAGAAACCAACATCATATCTCCCAACATCCCCGATCGATTCAACTGTCTGGAGAATGCCGAAGGTTCCATTGGCGGATCCTCAGTTCAACGTTCCAGCAACAATCGACATGATCATCGGTGGAGAATGTTACCATGAATTCCACACAGGCGTACGCCACTCTCTTGGTGCTAATTTCCCGTTTTTGGTGGACACCCTCTTCGGCTGGACAGTTTCCGGCAAAGTGGATTCCAGCTCCACCACCGCACCGCAAGCGTGCTTCCTCTCCACCGTTGATCAAATCCTAGAAACGATCCCTGGGGAGTTCCGGCCAATGGAAACCACCGATGGATTTCAGAGAATGGAAGTTGAACCCTCCACCACTCAAATCCACGATCAAGGATACGCTGCCCACCATTCTCTGTCCAAGGATCCACAAACCACCCTTGGAGATTACGAAGCGAATGCCACACATCGAAACTCCACCAAAGATACACACCACAAGATTCCTGGAAGTAACGACCAATTCGGAATGGCGCACCAGAGCGATCCTGTTGAAGACTACAAACCACACTGCTATCTGCCAAATCACCCGGTGCTCAAGGAAGCCAGCAAAACCACCAACGAACGCGTGGTATTCAACGCATCCTGTGGGCTCAACTCAGGGTACGCGCTCAAAGATACGCTGCTCGTCGGTTCGGTCGTTCAACGAAATTCGCTGTCCGCCACTTTTCTAAGCGACACCAAAATCAACGATGAAGGAGAAGGCGCTGCCTGTGGATCCTGCTGCTACGTTGTCCCTTTGGCCAAGCAGCCTTCTGTTACCGTTATGGAGTACTGTGCACCTGTTCTGCCAACAGCACCGTTCCGTATACCCCAACGCTCAAAGTCGCCACCGCATCGTTGGAGAACTGTCGCTGCTAAACGCGCACCGGTTATCCAGATTGGTACAGACGGGCACAATGTGGCCAGCAATCTGTCCAGCATGTTCCATTTCCCCGATAAGCGTCAGTGCTGCTACGACCCTACACGTCAATTTTCGTCCATGGAAAACTGGCCCTGCTCCGCCACCTTGCGGCCGCTAAGTCGCATTGCGAAGCTTCATCCAAGTCGAGATGGAGTTGTTCCTGTTTTAGGACTGGAGACAACCAAGCAAGTTATTTGTCAGAGTGGTGAATCGGATTACCATCTTACTCATCGCCAGCAGCCAAGTCGTCAACCCTACAATCGACCAGAGAAAGCTACAAAGACCGGTAGAGCACGCCGAACGTGCTCAACGCGCTTATAGAGCGCTAAAAGGTGATTAGCGTTCCTATAACTTTACTTCAACCGTTCGATCTACCGGGTCTTTGTTGTTTACAGATCTTTCTTAATACTGTAATACCCGCCATCTGTTGTCAACGAGATCAATCTACAAAGACCGGCAGAGCACGCCGAATGTGACTCAACGCGCATGTCGAGCGCTAATAGATTTGCAGAGAGGCGCTTGACTGGAATCCAGATGGGCATCGGAGAAGAGGCAGGCCCAAAAGCTCGTGGCGGCGAAGTCTAGCCACTGAAATCCGCACAGTTGACGAGAACCTTGGCTGGCAGCAAGTGAAGACGCTGGCTCCGGATCGCCAGCAGTGGAGATCTTTTATCTCAGCCCTATGCGCCGGTCAATCGGCGTTGGACCCTTAGAAGAGATTTTCGGAGATTTTCTTCAAGTACCGGAATTCGGCTGCTGGTCTTCGTTGATTTCAGATCCCTTCCCAATCACCACTCTACCTCATCATTGTTTTTCGCCATCGAGTATTCATCGCCTTTTATCAAGCCAGTCCCAAGCAGAATCGTCCAAGATCGGTAGAGCACGCCGAACGTTGCTCAACGCGCTAACGGAGCGCTAATGGGTGATTAGCGTTCCTATCATTTTTCTCCTATCGTTCGATCTACCGGGTCTTCTGTCGATTCCAGATCTCCTACTATCATGCATCGTAGCGAAATTCCATCGTCCACCATCCAGAACGGCCAAATACATCGGTATTAACAGCAGAGTCTACAAAGATCGGTAGAGCACACCGAATGTTGCTCAACGCGCTAAAGGGGCGCTAACAGGTGATTAGCGTTCCTCTAACCTTACTCTACGCCGTTCGTTCTACCGGGTCTCTTTTGTCGTCCACAGATTCTGCACCAGTGCCTAAGTTGAGACGAAGCAGGTTCCTCGATGTGCGACGTGCTAGTTGTGCCTTCGAATCCAGCCGAAGTAGTAAACAGCTGCCTTTCCGACGCAAAGATGGTTGGTGTCTCTTGGTCCAACCGTGTCCCCGGGTCCTATCGTGTCTCCTGGTCCAACCATGTACCCTGGTTCAACTATGTACCCTGGCCCAACCATGTCGCATGGTCCAAACCACTGAGGAGCCCGCAATCCATTGGTCCAAAATTTGTTTGAAACGGCAGTTTCAAGGTGGCCGGAATGATCGGTACTGTACCGGTCAGGAAATAGCATCTAAGTTTTTGTTTGTAATATGTGTCTAGTTTTATGTTCACTTGACACTTTAATCCATTTGCTCGCAAACATCACTTTCTGTACACGTACCCTAGCATTAATATGTACTCTCTCGCAACATAAGAACTTTCGCCGAGAGAGACACAAACAATAGTATGTAAGCCATTTTAGTTGTTAGAATAGATCAGTACCTTGAAATAGAAGCACGGAATTTTACTTCATCTCCAATAAAGCCTAATTAAATTAAGTCCAACTAAGCGACTTCTCATAGTGGATCCGAAATCGGCAATTGTGGTAAACAAATCGCAACTATAACGTGCATACTGTGTGGTGCTTACTCGCAAACCTACCCCAAAGAGGAAAACAAATTCTTCCCCCAGCGGGTGAACAGCTGACTAGCGAAGTGCCGAAGACTTACCTGGACATTCTTGCTGCTGGTAGATTCCGTCGACGAGAGACGGGAAGAAATACCTCGAAATCCGAACCCCCCCATCGGCCGAGCCCGAACAATGACAAAAATGACAAAAATTACAAAAATTACAAAAATTACAAAAATTACAAAAATGACAAAAATGACAAAAATGACAAAAATGACAAAAATGACAAAAATGACAAAAATGACAAAAATGACAAAAATGACAAAAATGACAAAAATGACAAAAATGACAAAAATGACAAAAATGACAAAAATGACAAAAATGACAAAAATGACAAAAATGACAAAAATGACAAAAATGACAAAAATGACAAAAATGACAAAAATGACAAAAATGACAAAAATGACAAAAATGACAAAAATGACAAAAATGACAAAAATGACAAAAATGACAAAAATGACAAAAATGACAAAAATGACAAAAATGACAAAAATGACAAAAATGACAAAAATGACAAAAATGACAAAAATGACAAAAATGACAAAAATGACAAAAATGACAAAAATGACAAAAATGACAAAAATGACAAAAATGACAAATATGACAAAAATGACAAAAATGACAAAAATGACAAAAATGACAAAAATGACAAAAATGACAAAAATGACAAAAATGACAAAAATGATAAAAATGATAAAAATGATAAAAATGATAAAAATGATAAAAATGACAAAAATGACAAAAATGACAAAAATGACAAAAATGACAAAAATGACAAAAATGACAAAAATGACAAAAATGACAAAAATGACAAAAATGACAAAAATGACAAAAATGACAAAAATGACAAAAATGACAAAAATGACAAAAATGACAAAAATGACAAAAATGACAAAAATGACAAAAATGACAAAAATGACAAAAATGACAAAAATGACAAAAATGACAAAAATGACAAAAATGACAAAAATGACAAAAATGACAAAAATGACAAAAATGACAAAAATGACAAAAATGACAAAAATGACAAAAATGACAAAAATGACAAAAATGACAAAAATGACAAAAATGACAAAAATGACAAAAATGACAAAAATGACAAAAATGACAAAAATGACAAAAATGACAAAAATGACAAAAATGACAAAAATGACAAAAATGACAAAAATGACAAAAATGACAAAAATGACAAAAATGACAAAAATGACAAAAATGACAAAAATGACAAAAATGACAAAAATGACAAAAATGACAAAAATGACAAAAATGACAAAAATGACAAAAATGACAAAAATGACAAAAATGACAAAAATGACAAAAATGACAAAAATGACAAAAATGACAAAAATGACAAAAATGACAAAAATGACAAAAATGACAAAAATGACAAAAATGACAAAAATGACAAAAATGACAAAAATGACAAAAATGACAAAAATGACAAAAATGACAAAAATGACAAAAATGACAAAAATGACAAAAATGACAAAAATGACAAAAATGACAAAAATGACAAAAATGACAAAAATGACAAAAATGACAAAAATGACAAAAATGACAAAAATGACAAAAATGACAAAAATGACAAAAATGACAAAAATGACAAAAATGACAAAAATGACAAAAATGACAAAAATGACAAAAATGACAAAAATGACAAAAATGACAAAAATGACAAAAATGACAAAAATGACAAAAATGACAAAAATGACAAAAATGACAAAAATGACAAAAATGACAAAAATGACAAAAATGACAAAAATGACAAAAATGACAAAAATGACAAAAATGACAAAAATGACAAAAATGACAAAAATGACAAAAATGACAAAAATGACAAAAATGACAAAAATGACAAAAATGACAAAAATGACAAAAATGACAAAAATGACAAAAATGACAAAAATGACAAAAATGACAAAAATGACAAAAATAACAAAAAAAACAACAATGACAAAAATGACAAAAATGACAAAAATGACAAAAATGACAAAAATGACAAAAATGACAAAAATGACAAAAATGACAAAAATTACAAAAATGACAAAAATGACAAAAATGACAAAAATGACAAAAATGACAAAAATGACAAAAATGACAAAAATGACAAAAATGACAAAAATGACAAAAATGACAAAAATGACAAAAATGACAAAAATGACAAAAATGACAAAAATGACAAAAATGACAAAAATGACAAAAATGACAAAAATGACAAAAATGACAAAAATGACAAAAATGACAAAAATGACAAAAATGACAAAAATGACAAAAATGACAAAAATGACAAAAATGACAAGAATGACAAAAATGGCAAAAATAACAAAAATAACAAAAATAACAAAAATGACAAAAATGACAAAAATGACAAAAATGACAAAAATGACAAAAATGACAAAAATGACAAAAATGACAAAAATGACAAAAATGACAAAAATGACAAAAATGACAAAAATGACAAAAATGACAAAAATGACAAAAATGACAAAAAAGACAAAAATGACAAAAATGACAAAAATGACAAAAATGACAAAAATGACAAAAATGACAAAAATGACAAAAATGACAAAAATGACAAAAATGACAAAAATGACAAAAATGACAAAAATGACAAAAATGACAAAAATGACAAAAATGACAAAAATGACAAAAATGACAAAAATGACAAAAATGACAAAAATTACAAAATTTACAAAATTTACAAAAATTACAAAAATTACAAAAATGACAAAAATGACAAAAATAACAAAAATTACAAAAATTACAAAAATTACAAAAATTACAAAAATTACAAAAATTACAAAAATTACAAAAAATACAAAAATTACAAAAAAAACAACAATTACAAAAATTACAAAAATTACAAATATTACAAAAATTACAAAAATTACAAAAATTACAAAAATTACAAAAATTACAAAAATAACAAAAATTACAAAAATTACAAAAATTACAAAAATTACAAAAATGACAAAAATTACAAAAATTACAAAAATTACAAAAATTACAAAAATTACAAAAATTACAAAAATTACAAAAATTACAAAAATTACAAAAATTACAAAAATTACAAAAATATCAACAATAACAAAAATTACAAAAAATACAAAAATTACAAAAATTACAAAAATTACAAAAATTACAAAAATTACAAAAATTACAAAAATTACAAAAATTACAAAAATTACAAAAATTACAAAAATTACAAAAATTACAAAAATTACAAAAATTACAAAAATTACAAAAATTACAAAAATAACAAAAATGACAAAAATTACAAAAAATACAAAAATTACAATAATTACAAAAATTACAAAAATTACAAAAATTACAAAAATTACAAAAATTACAAAAATTACAAAAATTACAAAAATTACAAAAATTACAAAAATTACAAAAATTACAAAAATTACAAAAATTACAAAAATTACAAAAATTACAAAAATTACAAAAATTACAAGAATTACAAAAATTACAAAAATTACAAAAATTACAAAAATTACAACAAAAATTACAAAAATTACAAAAATTACAAAAATTACAAAAATTACAAAAATTACAAAAATGACAAAAATTACAAAATCTACAAATATTACAAAAATTACAAAATTTACAAAAAATACAAAAAATATAAAAAAATACAATAATAAAAAAAAATTACAAAAAATACAAAAATTACAAAAATTACAAAAATAACAAAAATTACAAAAATTATAAATATGACAAAAATTACAAAAATTACAAAAATTACAAAAATTACAAAAATTACCAAAATTACAAAAATTTCAAAAATTACAAAAATTACAAAAATTACAAAAATTACAAAATTACAAAAATAACAAAAATTACAAAATTTACAAAAATGACAAAAATGACAAAAATAACAAAAATGACAAAAATGACAAAAATGACAAAAATGACATTAAAAACAAAAATGACAAAAATGACAAAAATAACAAAAATTTCGAAAATTTCATAACATGACTAAATTAAAATATAGTGATAATCCAGTAACAGATTAAATCACAAAAGTTGATCATTTTAATGGCAATTGTTAAAGGCATTAAATTTCTTTTTATCATTTTTTTTTTCATTTTTGACACTATTGACATTTTTGAAATTTTTGAAATTTTTGAAATTTTTGAAATTTTTAAAATTTTTGAAATTTTTGAAATTTTTGAAATTTTTGAAATTTTTGAAATTTTTGAAATTTTTGAAATTTTTAAAATTTTTGAAATTTTTGAAATTTACGAAATTTTTGAAATTTTTGAAATTTTTGACACTTTTGACATCATGACACTTCTGACATCATGCGATTTTTGTCATTTTTTTAATATTCGTAACTTTTGTAATTTTCCTATAAAAAAGGAAAAAAAAGTATTTTTTTGTAATTTTTGTCATATTTGTTATTTTTGTCATTTTTGTCATTTTTGTCATTTTTGTCATTTTTGTCATTTTTGTCATTTTTTGTCATTTTTTGTCATTTTTGTCATTTTTGTCATTTTTGTCATTTTTGTCATTTTTGTCATTTTTGTCATTTTTGTCATTTTTGTCATTTTTGTCATTTTTGTCATTTTTGTCATTTTTGTCATTTTTGTCATTTTTGTCATTTTTGTCATTTTTGTCATTTTTGTCATTTTTGTCATTTTTGTCATTTTTGTCATTTTTGTCATTTTTGTCATTTTTGTCATTTTTGTCATTTTTGTCATTTTTGTCATTTTTGTCATTTTTGTCATTTTTGTCATTTTTGTCATTTTTGTCATTTTTGTCATTTTTGTCATTTTTGTCATTTTTGTCATTTTTGTCATTTTTGTCATTTTTGTCATTTTTGTCATTTTTGTCATTTTTGTCATTTTTGTCATTTTTGTCATTTTTGTCATTTTTGTCATTTTTGTCATTTTTGTCATTTTTGTCATTTTTGTCATTTTTGTCATTTTTGTCATTTTTGTCATTTTTGTCATTTTTGTCATTTTTGTCATTTTTGTCATTTTTGTCATTTTTGTCATTTTTGTCATTTTTGTCATTTTTGTCATTTTTGTCATTTTTGTCATTTTTGTCATTTTTGTCATTTTTGTCATTTTTGTCATTTTTGTCATTTTTGTCATTTTTGTCATTTTTGTCATTTTTGTCATTTTTGTCATTTTTGTCATTTTTGTCATTTTTGTCATTTTTGTCATTTTTGTCATTTTTGTCATTTTTGTCATTTTTGTCATTTTTGTCATTTTTGTCATTTTTGTCATTTTTGTCATTTTTGTCATTTTTGTCATTTTTGTCATTTTTGTCATTTTTGTCATTTTTGTCATTTTTGTCATTTTTGTCATTTTTGTCATTTTTGTCATTTTTGTCATTTTTGTCATTTTTGTCATTTTTGTCATTTTTGTCATTTTTGTCATTTTTGTCATTTTTGTCATTTTTGTCATTTTTGTCATTTTTGTCATTTTTGTCATTTTTGTCATTTTTGTCATTTTTGTCATTTTTGTCATTTTTGTCATTTTTGTCATTTTTGTCATTTTTGTCATTTTTGTCATTTTTGTCATTTTTGTCATTTTTGTCATTTTTGTCATTTTTGTCATTTTTGTCATTTTTGTCATTTTTGTCATTTTTGTCATTTTTGTCATTTTTGTCATTTTTGTCATTTTTGTCATTTTTGTCATTTTTGTCATTTTTGTCATTTTTGTCATTTTTGTCATTTTTGTCATTTTTGTCATTTTTGTCATTTTTGTCATTTTTGTCATTTTTGTCATTTTTGTCATTTTTGTCATTTTTGTCATTTTTGTCATTTTTGTCATTTTTGTCATTTTTGTCATTTTTGTCATTTTTGTCATTTTTGTCATTTTTGTCATTTTTGTCATTTTTGTCATTTTTGTCATTTTTGTCATTTTTGTCATTTTTGTCATTTTTGTCATTTTTGTCATTTTTGTCATTTTTGTCATTTTTGTCATTTTTGTCATTTTTGTCATTTTTGTCATTTTTGTCATTTTTGTCATTTTTGTCATTTTTGTCATTTTTGCCATTTTTGCCATTTTTGTCATTTTTGTCATTTTTGTCATTTTTGTCATTTTTGTCATTTTTGTCATTTTTGTCATTTTTGTCATTTTTGTCATTTTTGTCATTTTTGTCATTTTTGTCATTTTTGTCATTTTTGTCATTTTTGTCATTTTTGTCATTTTTGTCATTTTTGTCATTTTTGTCATTTTTGTCATTTTTGTCATTTTTGTCATTTTTGCCATTTTTGTCATTTTTGTCATTTTTGTCATTTTTGTCATTTTTGTCATTTTTGTCATTTTTGTCATTTTTGTCATTTTTGTCATTTTTGTCATTTTTGTCTTTTTTGTCTTTTTTGTCATTTTTGTCATTTTTGTCATTTTTGTCATTTTTGTCATTTTTGTCATTTTTGTCATTTTTGTCATTTTTGTCATTTTTGTCATTTTTGTCATTTTTGTCATTTTTGTCATTTTTGTCATTTTTGTCATTTTTGTCATTTTTGTCATTTTTGTCATTTTTGTCATTTTTGTCATTTTTGTCTTTTTTGTCATTTTTGTCATTTTTGTCATTTTTGTCATTTTTGTCATTTTTGTCATTTTTGTCATTTTTGTCATTTTTGTCATTTTTGTCATTTTTGTCATTTTTGTCATTTTTGTCATTTTTGTCATTTTTGTCATTTTTGTCATTTTTGTCATTTTTGTCATTTTTGTCATTTTTGTCATTTTTGTCATTTTTGTCATTTTTGTCATTTTTGTCATTTTTGTCATTTTTGTCATTTTTGTCATTTTTGTCATTTTTGTCATTTTTGTCATTTTTGTCATTTTTGTCATTTTTGTCATTTTTGTCATTTTTGTCATTTTTGTCATTTTTGTCATTTTTGTCATTTTTGTCATTTTTGTCATTTTTGTCATTTTTGTCATTTTTGTCATTTTTGTTATTTTTGTCATTTTTGTCATTTTTGTCATTTTTGTCATTTTTGTAATTTTTGTCATTTTTGTCATTTTTGTCATTTTTGTCATTTTTGTCATTTTTGTCATTTTTGTCATTTTTGTCATTTTTGTCATTTTTGTCATTTTTGTCATTTTTGTCATTTTTGTCATTTTTGTCATTTTTGTCATTTTTGTCATTTTTGTCATTTTTGTCATTTTTGTCATTTTTGTCATTTTTGTCATTTTTGTCATTTTTGTCATTTTTGTCATTTTTGTCATTTTTGTCATTTTTGTCATTTTTGTCATTTTTGTCATTTTTGTCATTTTTGTCATTTTTGTCATTTTTGTCATTTTTGTCATTTTTGTCATTTTTGTTATTTTTGTCATTTTTGTCATTTTTGTCATTTTTGTCATTTTTGTAATTTTTGTCATTTTTGTCATTTTTGTCATTTTTGTCATTTTTGTCATTTTTGTCATTTTTGTCATTTTTGTCTTTTTTGTCATTTTTGTCATTTTTGTCGTTTTTGTCATTTTTGTCATTTTTGTCATTTTTGTCATTTTTGTCATTTTTGTCATTTTTGTCATTTTTGTCATTTTTGTCATTTTTGTCATTTTTGTCATTTTTGTCATTTTTGTCATTTTTGTCATTTTTGTCATTTTTGTCATTTTTGTCATTTTTGTCATTTTTGTCATTTTTGTCATTTTTGTCATTTTTGACATTTTTGACATTTTTGACATTTTTGACATTTTTGTCATTTTTGTCATTTTTGTCATTTTTGACATTTTTTTTATGTGAATCACATCATGTCGTACAATTATGTCGAGGAATTTTTAAATCTAGTATAACAATTTTTTTTTAATTTTCAATAACAAAATAGGGAAAATTCACATTCGGTTCCAGAATCCCTACATCGCGTCTCGGATTCTGTTTTCATTTTCAGTCTTAACAAAATTGGAGTGCGTGTGTCGGGAAAAACTCAACGTGCTTTTCCATCAGCACCGGAGAGAGATGAGTTTTTCATTTGTCGCCTGAAGCTTGATCTTTTTCTTTCTCTCGTACACACGCACATTTTTCAACGAAAACGTTTGAACCGAAAACAACAACAAAGGAACAACAAGACGGCACGGACGTTTCTTTATTTAACCGTTAATGTAAGCACAGCTTAAGAATGAATTTCGGAAGAGGCTGTTATTTATCTGACTTAAGTTGTGGGTAGATTTTTTTTTCGAGATTCATTTTTCGATATACATTTTTGGAAAATTAGACATTTAATAAAAATTTGAAAGTCCCTAGAAGGCATGGAAGAAAAATAACATCAATTTCTTACTCGAAGTTGAATCAAGTTTCTATCTCAAATCTAAAAAAAACACAAGTACCTAGGTACGATCATTTTTATATCAAGTTCACATGGAACGAACATGTTACTAATTTTAATTAATTTAATGTGGCTGTCAATTGTTTTAGCTGCCGACAGATTCCTCACATGTAAATTCTCGAGCATTAAAGAGATTGCTTTCTGTCGCAAAATTACACATAAGTACCACGTCGTTTGCGACACCCAAAACCAATTTGACAGTTCATATGTCAAGCTATCGAAAATTGTGTAGTATCAAATAAAAAAATCAGAGTAAAAATAACTGCACAAATTAAATTATGATATTCATGGAAGGACAAGAGTATTCCATTTTTTTTTTTCTGAATGATTTCTTCTCTACCCAAACGTACCCAAATTATATTATCTCAGGGAACCGCTTCTAGGAAATAATTTGCTTTCCGTGGGAACCAAGTCCTTTCCCCAGGGCCACGCCGCTCGTCTGGTGTGTTTCCCCAACTTTCTTCTTCTGGGTGCTCGGAGATTCTATCCGGAAAATTGCGCGGGGGTGGTGAATCTTTTGGAATCCAGCGACCCGTAATAAAGTGGTCACAATGGAAACGCGTAGCTTCTCAAATACATACAGAGACAGAACCAGGAGATATGAACTTTAACGTTGGTCTTTTGGTATTTTTTTTTTATTGTAGTGACGGGTGCTGATACCTAACTACCTTTTTGTGAAGGAAGGTTCATTTCTTTCTTATTCGAACTTCCCACGTTAAGAATGAAATAATAAAGCTTTCCGTATTCACCCACGCGCGAGTTGCAGTGATTCAAATGTTTTTTTTTTTTTTTTTGTTTCGATTATAGTCGTTTTACCATCTTTGTGGCATTCGCGACTTTATCAACGTTACAGTTGGCGGAAAGCTATTGAAAAACTTATCCGGTACAACTGTGTTCGATGTTTACTCTTGGGCTCGAACTCACGGACATCTGCTCAGGAAGCAACTGACTTGCCAACTGAGCTATATCTCAAGCCCTGATTCAAATGTGGAATGTCAAGGGATGGGATAAAAGGAATGAAAGCTCTGCGAGCAATCAATTTGAATATTTAAGGGATCCTGTCGGTTAAAAGATTCGGTTTTAAACTGTTCGAATATAATGTTATACAATTTCAAAGCAGTCGCATCCAGTTCAATAGGCTTCGATTGATATTTTTTAAAAAACGAACACAAACACATACAGGATCTCAATGAAACTTGATGTTTCCACGAAGAGATTCCTTTTTCTTAACTCTAAGCGTACATCTTTCGAAGATATGATGGCTAGCATCTTACAAATGCTAAAACCACCAACCCACAGAAAGTGTACTATGTATGCCGTGATTCGATCTCATGCCCGCTGGCTTAGAAAACTTGAAAGCTATCCTCTACGCCACGGGCTGCGGCATGTTTCCAAGTTGATAGCTCACAACACTGATCACGATATTCCATTTACGTATACAGTTCCTTATAGTCTAAGTTGAAAATATTTGTAGCCAGTGGTTTTCTTTTTTTTAACCCATAGGGGAGAGTGGGGATACTTGATCCCCTTTTCTTATTTTCACCATATTTTTTTGGAAAAATTTAGCAACTCGCTGTCTTTGACATTTTCTGACAGCTTGTAACTTCAAGTTTCTATGCTCCAAAAATTAGAACGATACTTGAACCCTTAGATGAACTAGAAGCATTTTCGCGGGAGTAAAATAATTGCGATTTTTCTGAAGTTAGAAGAGACTTGATCCCCTATTGAAGGAGACTTGATCTTTTATTCAGGAAGCCCTAATCCTTGTATACAAATCAAACAAAACCTTAAGATAGAATGTTAACTGACTATTTTGGTCATGTTTGTTCTCATTTCACAATTTAAGGCAGACATAAGAAGAAAATTCATTAACTTTGTCGTAACGCTAATAACATTGCATACTTAAAGGCGCTATTTTTTATAATTAAGAGAAAATTAATTATTTTTGCTCTTTTCTTCAGACAATTGTATGATAAATATAAGTTTTTGGATAAATATTAGTAATTTCGTAATCAGCAACCATAACGATCAATTCAAAAGAAGAATATGCCGTTTGGAAGGGGGGATCAATTGTACCCAACTATAGGGGATCAATTGTACCCATAATCAACATTTAAGAAAACTTTTTCTGAAAAAAGTTGAGAGTTTTCCATTACTTTGAAAATATGGCATTATGAAGTTCATTTTACGCTCGAACGATTGATACATTGGAACAAATATTTTTTTCATAATTTTCCCATGTAAGGAACATTTTAAAGTGATGAAAAAAGATCTTCAAGTTACATTTTGTGAAATTTTTCAAACAAAGTTCAATTACTCAAACAATTATTTTGTTGAAATTTTTTTAACTACAAGCATTGTTGTTTTTCTCATTTTGGCACATTTTTCTAGAACATTTGATCTTTCTAAGACATTCCAGTTTCGAGATAAAGCAAAGGAATCAAGTATCCCCAGGGATCAAGTATCCTCATTCTCCCCTAAAGTTTAGTCGAGAGTCAAGATCTTAACTTAGAACTAAAATCAAAGCATAAGTTATCACTTATCAAATTTGAAAAATCAATAAAAATTGTAAATTTATTTCAATTCCATTTTGAAAATTTCTCCCAAACATTGTTCATTAAAAGCAGGAAGATAGTTGTGATGGATTCAGACTAAAGGGTGATACGGTCAAAATTTGGTCAAGGGAAAACACGTGTAAATCGGTGAAATCGTTTATTTAAAAAAAACAAATTTTCAAGTTTAATTAGTATAAAATTCAAGAAAAATATTCAGTTAGGCTTCCGCTTTTCCAAATCCGAATTGCCGGGCCTTACGCTTAACCCCTGCCATCAGATTTTGAACAGCCACCTTGTCCACCTTCTTCGCCGCAGAAAGCCAGTTTGCCTTGAACTGCTGCTCATCCTTAGCTGTTTTTATTGTCTTCTTTAGGTTCCGCTTGACAATAGCCCAGTATTTCTCAATTGGGCGGAGCTCTGGCGTGTTGGAAGGGTTCTTGTCCTTGGGAACCACCTGCACGTTGTTGGCGGCGTACCACTCCATGGCCTTTTTACCGTAATGACAAGATGCCAAATCCGGCCAAAACAGTACGGAACAACCGTGTTTCTTCAGGAAAGGCAGCAGACGTTTATTCAAACACTCTTTCACGTAAATTTCTTGGTTGACAGTCCCGGAAGCTATGAAAATGCTGCTTTTCAAGCCAAAGGTACAGATGGCTTGCCAAACCAGATATTTCTTCGCGAACTTTGATAGTTTCATGTGCTTGAAAATATCTGCTACCTTTCCTCTTCCTTTTGCCGTATAAAACTCCTGTCCCGGAAGCTGCTTGTAGTTGGCTTTGACGTAGGTTTCGTCGTCCATTACCACGCAGTCATACTTCGTCAGCATCGGCGTGTACAGCCTCCGGGATCGCGCTTTGGCCATCGTATTTTGTTTATCATCGCAATTTGGAGTCACTACCTTCTTGTAAGTCGATAGTCCGGCTCGTTGTTTGGCTCTATGCATGGTTGTAGACGATACACCCAGCTTATTTGCGGCATCTCGAAGAGAGAGGTTAGGGTTTCGCTTGAAACTACCGGCGCCTCTCTTTGTCGTCTCAGCAGCAAACCGGAAAACCGGAATTTCGATTTCCTCCCGATCCAGACTTCTTGGCTGTCGACAAACGTTTCCCAAACACTTTAATTACATTTGTAACGGTCGATTTGGCAACTTTTAGCGATTTCGCCAGCTTTGCGTGCGAGTAGCTCGGATTTTGATACGCTGCTCTTCTTCTTGGACGGCATTTTAACAACTGAAAAGTGAATCCCAATTTCTAAATAGGAGCAACATTCTACACACACACACACCTTCCAAATGAGGGGTGTTCAGGTTTTTAAAATGCAACATTGAAAGAAATACGTCAAGTTGATATTGACCAAATTTTGACCGTATCACCCTTTAGAAATTTGATAGATTTTCTAAATCTATAGAAAGAGAAGGAATTTTTCAAAAACTTGTTTTTTCATAAATATAATTAAATTTGATTTTTGCAATTCTTCTGTATTTCTTCTGAATAGTGTCCTACCCGGGATTTCCCGGTCGGGAATTCCCGGGAATTTGAAAAATTCGGGAATTCCCGAATCCCGGGAAACGCTTAAAAAATCCCGGGAATTCCCGAAACCAATAAATAGTGCTAAATTACTAAAAATTTACACGATCTTAATAAAAAAATGGGTCGGATTGAGCAAGGAAAATGATAGTTATAGCTTGAAGGCACAGTCTCAAATTTTTTTTTCTTAAATCTGGTTAATACATTGAATTTTATAAAAAAAATGTTTTATTCCGATAGAAAACTTAATGTAAAAGTGTAAAACGACAAAGAATCAAAAAAATCAAACAATTCCAATAATGAAAGGCTACGGAAAGAATATAAATTTTCAATTTTGCAACACTCATCATTTAGAACTTCCGTTTCGGAAACTGATACTTAACAGTAGCAAAATTATCGGCAAAGAAATGACATAATGCGAAACAAATGGATAGTAATTTGAAAATTTACGATATTTGATGAACAACCTGAAGTCTAGCTAACTAACTTCTATCGATAATGAAAAATCTTTTTCAATTATTTCATATTTTTTCAGCTAGAATCAGGCCAGTTTCTCGGATAAAGTATTTTGTTTTTGGGTCTTGAGTTTGCTTACTGAATTTTTGAGTCATTAAAATGTTTGAAATCTTTTCCAATACTACTACCTTAAATTTAAAAAAATACCATAATGATAAGGATTCCTACGCAGTAGATGGATAAGTTCTACATGTTAAAATCTTCATTTTAAATTTTCCCGGGATCCCGGGAATTCCCGGGAAAAAGACCGTCAGATTTCCCGATTCCCGGGAACGCTAAAACGGCCGGGAAATGGACACTCTACTTCTGAATCATCGTACAAAACATTAAAGAAAAATTTATAAATAATTAAAATGACATGCTTCGACAAAATTTTCGTGTTTTTCATAAAAAAATAGTAAATTATGTGTTACCTGTTTTAACCATAATAGATAACATTTTCGACTTCACGCATTTTGAAATTCAAATAAACTTGCAATTCGACATGCCCTGATATATAACACAAAGGAACAGCATTTTTGGTGCCTTTGTTTTAATTACTGAGTTTGGAAGATTTTGTCGTCCTGAATTTAAAAGATTTTTTAGATTTTATCTATCACCTTCAAGTAGGTGATATGGCGCGTGGAAATTTTAAAATTAATCAGTTTTGGGTAAAATCAATCTTTGTTAAATGATAAACTAATTAACCTACATGAAAACTAAAAGCTGGTTTAAAATCATGGAATTTAGAAAACCGAACTTGGTTAGATGTTCTTATTACAGGGATACAACGCTTTTAAAAAATGAATTAGGCAATTCTAAGAAATTTTAATAAACATGATTATAACTTTCTCTGGCATCATTCACGAAAGTATTGGAGTATTAAAAATTCAAGCGTGAGTTTTCAAAAGGACGTATGTAACATCAGACAAAATCTGAGAAAAAGGAGGGACAAAATTATGTTAATATAAATAAATGCTATTTAAAGCTGTTTGATTTAGAATCAAGTTTTATCATGGCAGCTGTAGGAAAAACAATAATGTTTTAATTATAGGTTTGAGCATACTGGATTTTTTGCTGTTTCCTAGTGAATTTGTTAAAAAAAAATATTTTACACCGTATTGTTGAGTTTTTTTTTCACATACGCCATAATGATTCGTCGTTGTGACAGTTTAATATTTACATACACCCTTTATGATTCGTCGCTTGGACAAATTGTTTTCATTATGCGTCAAATCTGTGAATCTGTGGGAATCTGTGAAACAATTTCTGCAACATTTCCCGATACATTTTGCGAGAAAACTTGAAGCGGTGAGCCGTGCTGATTGGGAGCCGCGTCAAGAGCAGGGTCTGCATTCGTTTGCGTCACAATCGTTGGAATTTGCTGTGCCTCTTGTTGATGTAATAATTCAAGCTCTGTTGCTGCGTCTAGAAAAATCTCATAAGCTTTTTTTCGGTGGTATTATTACAAAAAACATACCGAGCAGCAGCTGGAATCCAACGAAATCCATTTTATCACGTTTTAGGTGTAATTAAACTATTTGTACGCGCAATATTCAATGTAAGTAAACACGACGTATCTGCCAGGCACTTTTTTACTATTTATTTTCTTCCATACGACGGTTTGCTGCGATCCTATCTGCTGTGTGTGCGATATTATTTGTTTTGACAGATGCGTCGTTTTACCAGAAAGAGGTGTAAAGAAGAATTTCGAAAACACTGAGAAAAGATGACATAGGTCGTTTGTATATTTTTTTAGCTAACGGCATATTATTTTTTTTTTGTACAAACAGTTAATTCATACAGAAGAAAATAAAATTTACTATACCGTGCAAACAGTAACTCAATTTGTTTACTTTTGCGACATACGTCCTTTTGAAAACTCACGCTTGAATTGAATATTTTACCTCATTTAACAACTTAGTTGAAAACTGCGGAATGATTTTACTTTTGATTTTAAGAATCTCAAAAATTTCTAAAAAAAATCGTCCAAATTCTTGTTTTTTCGGAAAGTTCGGAAAGTCATTTTTCACGAAAGTTGATTATTGTGCTTTAACCTTTTTTTTTCAAAATATTTGTGATGTTCTACAGGCTTGCAAATTAGAACATATATTGATTCACTGATTTTTTTCCTATTTTCAAAAGTTATCTCGAAAACAAGAGCTGTCAAATCGGCACCCCCTAATTAATCAAAATCAGCTTTTATATTCTTTGCACCACAAAAAAATGTGAAATTTGTTGTCTTGTGTAATATAGTTGTTTTTCGAGGAGGATCGATCTTCTGGAAAAGATCGATCTCCAAGATCAATCTTCGAGATCGATTCAGATGGACGATTGTTGAATCCATCCACCTAAAGAATCGGAGCTTGACGATCGATCTCTGATATATCAATCTTTTCCATTTTTAACAAGGAAGAGCTACTTTTTGGAAAAAATGCAATAATACAAAAAGGTTCAAAGATGTTACAAACAAAACAAAGCTTCCAAAAGCTATGATTCAGGTGTTCAATACAAAAAAACTATGCAGGCAAATGTTCCACAAAAGCAAATCTAACTTCGGTCTCCTAGACTCCTATCAGATCGCGTTATTAAAAACAAGGACTAAAAGTATCCGGGATTTTTCAAAGCAATAGAATTAATAAAAAAAATCGAAAATTTTAGTTGCAACGATACAATTTTTACAATATTATGCCAATAATGTCAATATTCATAAAAATCACAATTTTGACAATTTTGACAATTTTTAAAATTTTTGAAATTTTGTAAATTTTGATAAATCTGACAATTTTGACAATTTTACAATTTTTACAATATTAACCATTTTTACAATTTAACAATAACGAAGATTTTGACATTTTTTTAAATTTTCACAGTTTCGACAACTTTGACAATTTTGACAATTTTGACAATTTTGACAATTTTGATAATTTTAACAATTTTGACCATTTTGACAATCCGTTCGGCACATGTGCTCACTCACATGGCGGTCGAACCATCCATAATTAACTGTATCGAAAAATGTAGTGCCTTCTCTATTGGGTTCTACTTCTTCAATACAGTTAATTGATGCGGGACAAAGAATTTAGCATGTGGTCAAGCTTCTATTTCAAATGCTCTTCGCTCTTTTCACCACCTTAGAATTTTCTTCTGATCTTCTATCCGTCTTTCATTTCAACTCTTTAACCCTCACCGATAAAGCCGCAAATTCATTTCATAAAACAAATTCACGGTGATTTCTCCTCTTAAAATAATAACAATTTATACTTTTATGCAATATTTACAATTTTTACAACTTTTAAAATTGTTCAATTCTTACAAATTATTCAATTTTTACAATTTATACCATTTTGAAAATTTATAAAATGTTGACAATTTTGACAATTTTGACAATTTTGTCAATTTTGACAATTTTGACAATTTTGACAATTTTGACAGTTTTGACAATTTTGACAATTTTTATAAATTTTGTCAATTTTGACAATTTTGAAATCGAAGATCATGACCACAAAAATTGTAAGTCAATTGTAATTCAATCAATGAATCCTCGAAATTGGTTCAGTCACTGTGGAAAGTTGATGTTATTTGGCATCTTTAGATTTTCAAAATATGTACGAACAAAGAATTTATGACGAATTTGCAGAGATAGCTGTTTTTTTAACCATGAACTTCAAATTCTTAAATCCAGCTAATTGAATTTCCACATTGACCTTAAAAGCGTGGCAGCTAACTTAGCAACAAAAAGTCAATGTTTTCGCAACATCTTCTCGCCAAGCGTTCCTTCTCTCAGCCGAAAATTTGAAAATCACTCCCAAAGATAACAAACTTCCAGTATCAAACCATGAATTTCTTCCTGCCTCGGAACGAAAAAAAAGTCAACAAAAACAAAATCCAAACATTCGCCCAGCTCAGAGCAAGAAAACAGCAGCAATTTTCGATCCGACCTTGGCCAGTTGGTTGGCTCGAAGCTGCTGAGGAGAGTTTAATTCGGAAAAGCGGAAGAAAATACTTCCGAGGCAACTTCCCATCTGGACCGAAACCGTTCTTTTTCACCGGACGAAAGAACGGACGGATGTTCTTAGTTGATTCTGTTGAAGCTGCCAGCCAGATTCTCGGATGAAGCACTTGACTTTTGATTTGCATCGGGACCGGCGGCGGGTGTTTTGTTTAGGTATATGTTTTGTATTTATTTTTCTCCTTATTTGATTCTCAGCTAACCACAATTCGACGACGATCATGCTCCCGAGTTTTCCCAAGTGATGATTGACCTATGCATTTGTGGGAAACGGATTGTGGAAAACGCTAATGGTAAGCGTAGAAAAATAGAAAAGAGCAAAAATTGATGACAAAATAACTTCTGGTTCATTGGAACGTTTCAAGGATGCTGAATTAACCTATTTTCAATTGATTCTGTCGTAGGAGTTAATATTTATGTTTTTCATTTAAGTTTCAAGTGTATCTAGGATTTTTTTTTTCAAAAAACTAGGCTAACTTTTTTAAAAGTTTTGGATTTTGGACGGTTTTCCGATACCAGCCTGTGGTGGTTAGTTTAAAAAAAAACTATTTTGTTTTTGACGGTCGCCATAGAAGTGCAAAATTCATCGTGGACAAAAGTCTTCAGTATTTACTTAAAGTTAAGACGAATCTTCTTATTCTATGGCGACCGTTAAAAACTGGGGAAATTTCGCAAAAAAAACTGTTACTTTTCCTTTCTTTGGTTACTTTTTTAGTCAAATGATTGTAACGATATCTCACGAGTATTGATGATATACACAAACTCATTTCCACGTGTTTTTCCATCACCCACTGTTAATTAATCTTTCTCGCCAAAATCGAATAAACCAGCAGCATCCAACCGAAATGCTATTCAAACAAGGCCCAAGAAAAAAAAAATCGCTGTAATCTCCACACGACGCAGAGATACACGCGTGAAATTTATCATCTCCTGGAACGATAGAAAAAAAAGTATAATCAACGAGATATGTATGAAACACAGGCGAGAAAAAAAAACTCCGGCAGCGCAAAAGCAGCTTATCGCATCCGAAATGCAAACGTAAATATTTACATCTCCAGAAACAAAGATATTTCGACTTGGTTTTTATTTTTCCCGAAATCTGCCCCATTCTCACTGTTTGACTACAACAACGTACTGCTTGGCCGGTTGATTACGGGCTCATTTTCGTGCGGTTATTGCGTGCTTCTTTTTTGAGGTTGGAATTAAATTTCGTACTTTAGATCATCGTCCGGAAACCGTTTCTAAAAATTATTATTAATGAGTTTTCGACTCGATTAGACAGAATTTTTTTTTCTCTAAATCATTAATGGTAACAGAAATTTCATCATTGATTTTTAAATCAGGCAATATTTGTGGACGCCACCTTTTGAAATTGTTACTCGAGATTAAAGAGGTAAAAGAAAACTGAAACGCACTGCCAAGAGCTAATCTTAATATGTGTGTATGTTTTCCATTTGCCCGGTGAATAAAGAGATAAAAGATATTTCCTAAAACGCAACGAAGCGTAAAAATGATCGAAATACAAGCCAACTCGCCTCAAAATTTGATAACTGCGATAAAGAAAATCAAAAGTTGTTGTTGAGAAAATCGAAACAGAAGCCCTCTATGGGAGCAACGGATTCTGAATAAAACATCTTACAGACTAGAGAAAACAAAATGAATTTTTCATTCTATCAACTTTTTTACAATTCGGAATAACTTTTAAATAACGAATGTATCAAAAGTGTCGAAATTTTCAAAATTGTCAAAATTTTCTAACCCTCCAAAATTGTCAAAAATTCTCTAAAATGTAAAAATTGACAAAATTGTCAAAATTGTCAAAATTGTCAAAATTGTCAAAATTGTCAAAATTGTCAAAATTGTCAAAATTGTCAAAATTGTCAAAATTGTCAAAATTGTCAAAATGGTCAAAATTGTCAAAATTGTCAAAATTGTCAAAATTGTCAAAATTGTCAAAATTGGCAAAATTGGCAAAATTGTCAAAATTGGCAAAATTGGCAAAATTGTCAAAATTGTCAAAATTGTCAAAATTGTCAAAATTGTCAAAATTGTCAAAATTGTCAAAATTGTCAAAATTGTCAAAATTGTCAAAATTGTCAAAATTGTCAAAATTGTCAAAATTGTCAAAATTGTCAAAATTGTCAAAATTGTCAAAATTGTCAAAATTGTCAAAATTGTCAAAATTGTCAATATTGTCAAAATTGTCAAAATTGTCAAAATTGTCAAAATTATCAAAATTGTCAAAATTGTCAAAATTGTCAAAATTGTCAAAATTGTCAAAATTGTCAAAATTGTCAAATTTGTCAAAATTGTCAAAATTGTCAAAATTGTCAAAATTGTCAAAATTGTCATAATTGTCAAAATTTTCAGAATTGTCAAAATTGTCAAAATTGTCAAAATTTTCAGAATTGTCAAAATTGTCAAAATTTTCAGAATTGTCAATATTGTCAAAATTGTCAAAATTTGACAAAATTATCAAAATTGTCAAAATTGTCAAAATTTTCCAAAAAAAATCAAAAATGGTTAAAAAATTGTTGAGTTTTGTATCTTTTTAAATTTTTCTTTTGGAAATTCTAGAAAATCAATTTTATTTATTATTCAGACTTGTATTAAATGTTTTTTTTTTTAAATCTCAAATGCAATTTATAATCCTTTTGTCTTCAGTAAGTCTACAATGTCAGCAAGAGCAAGTAATTTTAGCATAACCAAATTAACTGTCGAGAATTCCAATTGTGGATTGATTGCTTTTCGTCCTGTCATCTGTCCTGTCACTTACCCACGACGCTATTTCATTGGGATGTAAAAGGCAAATCGCGGAAGCAGGATTTGTTGCCATTTGGTGCGGCGGCGGCGGCGGCTGGTGCTGAATAAATAAGCGTAATCAGCAAGCCCGATGACGATGACGCCTTCTGATGGACGCCGCCGCCGTACACGTTCGATTTGAGTTGAGGCGGAAAACAAATCATAAACAATGTTGCCCAGGATTTTGTCTCGATAGTGGATGGCTTAGTGGTTATTCGATCAGCTTGGTCTTCCGACTGAAAAAAAATTCTAGCAATAGGTCGTTCCAAATCAGGAAAACAACGTAATCAAAAGTTTCCCCCCTTTTCGAGTTGCCTACCGGTGATTGTGTTGTTTTGCCCTGGCAATTTCAGGGGTTTACTATTTATGAGATAAAGAGGAAATTGTGCGTTACTAGTCATCTAGGCGGGATGGCGTAGGTGGACTAAATCACATCACTAGATACTTATTTCCGTCTTACGGAACGATTCCATTAGCATAAATTAATTTTGTGTCATGTCTTCTAAGATATGGTTTTTTTTTTTTGAATATCTGACAATTTGTGCCGGAAGTCTTAAAATTTGGCAAAAAATCATGCATGACTTACGAACCAAAACGAAGCTGTTAAAGCTTCTAACCCTGATAAATTCAATAATGACCTCAAACCGACCAAAGCCTTTGTCAGTTGCTATTGTTGGTAATAGCATTTTTACAACTTACATGTGCAGCAATGGAAGTTAGCAAGAAACATGTTACCGGGCGTGCTTTTATGCCATGTATTGTAGCCCATGTTATCGGTAGAGGCTTAGGCAGACAAATGTCTCAGCGTGCAAGAATGCGCAAGAAACTGCATACCCACTGTAAGAAAGTTGTGTTGAACTTATCAGTTGATTATTGTTTCAGCACGCGTTTTAATAATTTACCATTTCAATCGAAGTCTTTTCAAGACACTATTTCTTAACAAAAAAAAACTTTATGTGGACGCTGTAAAATTGTTATTACATCCTTAACCAGTATCTATAAAATGGGAAAATAATCTGTCCTAAGGTACATACAGAATATTATGAAGATGCAACAACGTCCCCAGCTTCGAAGATGACCAAGCTCTAGCAAGTTGGCAAGAATGTCATTCCAAACGCTCCAAGACTTAGTAGGAAGGATGTTTATATTTCTTCCGTTCCAGGGCTCGGGACCAGATGTGACATGGTGGAGAGCCAAAAGTGGTAAACACCCTGAATGGCTGATAGTCATGTTCCGTTTCTGGACTGAGCTCGGGAATCATCCTCAATTTTGCTGTTGTGGGTGATTCTGACTTTGTCGAGAACGACATACACACATGAGGAGAAGGCAATGAGCTTAGAGTGTAAACAGTTTAGTTGGAGCTTCTCGATCCCCGGAGACGTCAATATATTGACCAGGACAAGGTTTACACGTGCCAATTTAACGATTTGGGATAAGTTTATGGTATCCTTGAATAAGGTTACTTAGGGAGAGGTTTGAACGACGACGGTGGAGTAACTTGAAAGGATATTTGTCTCACTCGGTTGATAGAATAAGTAGTATCTAAGCCATAGTTGTCGAGGACAAGTCAAAGGGGAGAATGACAAATTACAAACACAACACAACAAAACAAAAAATATTTTTTCAGATTATTCAAAATTTTCAGAATTTACAGATGTAAAGCTCATAACTCCATCATTCGAGAATGCATTTGATCATCACTAACAACGAAGCGGTGAAATCTGACGAAATCTTCCAAGGTACTCTTCACCCAACTTAAAGTGAACTTTTAATGCTCTGTTTACCTTCCAAAGCTGTTTGGGTCAATACGTATCACAATCCTTATTTCACTACACTGTAACTCTTAGATATTTCAAAAACCAAATATATCCACATATATCTCAGCCAATTCCAGCTTATTCACAACAATCAACAGCAGAAGCCTTAAAAACTGCGCTTCCTAAGCCAATTCCGCTTTATCCACTTAAAGCTCATATCAAAACAAACGATCAGCTGCGCTTCCTTAGCAAATTTCGTCATTTCCACCGGAAGGTCAAATCATAACAAACAATCAGAAGCAGCAGCCTTAAACATCTGCACAATTCCCGTCTTTTCCCACCAGAAGGTCAAATCAAAACAAACAATCAACAGCAGCAGCATTAAAATCTGCGCTTGCTAAGCTTTTTCCAACGGATGGCCAAATCACAACAAAAAATCAACAAACCAATTTTGACTATTCCACCAAGAGATCAAATCATAACAAACAATCAGCAGCAGAGGCCTTGAAATCTGCGCATCCTAAGCCAATTCCGTATTTATCCACCGGAAGGACAAATCAAAACAAACAATCAGTAGTAGCTTTTAAAATCTGCGATTCTTAAGCCTAGTCCACACTAGGCAACATGAACTGCGATTTTTGTTATGAGACGAACTTTGTTGTCTGTTGTTGTTGTTGGAAACCTGAGACGATCTCAGTGTCTCCCGAAGAAAATGGGAGACGCTGAGACCGTCTCGAGACGAACCGTCTCCTAGTGTGGACTAGGCTTTAGGGGCTGTTCACTAATTACGTAAGCACATAGGGGGGGTGGGGGGTTTCACATTTGCTTACGATTTCTTACTAGGGGGGTAGGGGGGGTTTCCAAAAATCTTACGTAAGAAATGTTACATTAAAAATTCATCACAGCCATAGCCATTCGCAACCATATTGCTCAGGTTTTTTTTACTCACTATCTTTTTGTTGGTAAATTTTGATGTAATGTTATTTATCTTTTAATGTCTATGAATTCCTAAAAAAATCCTAAAACTTTATCGCTTACCACTGAATGAGTCTATGCTTTTAGATTAGTTGACAACATGATTGTAGTTAAATATTTTGTCCCAATTCTAGAAGTATAGAATGAAATTTTTTTTTAAGATTTTTATGATTTTCAGGTAGAAAACATAACAATTTTTGATGGAACCTTGTGCTAACCTGATCACTCTTTTTTAAATCGGAAATTCGATTTTATATTGTTTATTCGATTTTGGAAATTTATTGAAAATTATTGTAACTCCAAACATGCTACGTCTTGAATAATGTTTTCTTTAACCGTTTATGACATTTCATCTGTTTTTTTTTTTGTATAGATTGTGCTTTTCAAATACAGTTTTTAATTTTTTTTTCCAAAAGTGCTTTGCTTTGAAGCATGTATGTCACATTTTTAATATTTTCAGGCTATTTTTGAAAAAACGTGTCAATTTCTCAAAGAATAAAAAACGTAAGATCTTACTAGGGGGGGAGGGGGGGTTTTGAAAAATCTTACTTTGTCTTACCAGGGGGGGAGGGGGGGTTGAAAATTTCCAAAATCGTGCTTACGTAATTAGTGAACGGCCCCTTAGGCTTTTTTCAATCACAACAAACAATCAGCAGCAGCCAGCATCCTGAAAAATCTGCGCTTTCTAAGAAAACTCTGTCTTTTCGATCGGAAGATCAAATCATAACAAACAATCAGCAGCAGCACCATAAAAACTGCACTTCCTAGTCCAAATCCATCTTTCTCCACTGGAATACCAAATCACAACAAACAATCAGCAGAAGCTGCCTTAAAATCTGCGCTTCCTAAGCTAATTTCGCTTTATCCACTTGAAGCTCAAATCAAAACAAACGATCAGCAGCAGCCTTAAAATCTTCGCTTCCTAAGCCGATCAATCTTTTTTCCACTGGATGGCCAAATCAAAACAAACAATCAGAAGAAGCTGCCTTGAAAATCTGCGGTTCCTAAGCCAATTTAATTTTATCCACTTGAATCTCAACTCAAAACAAACAATCAGCAGCAGCCAAAAAATCTGCGCTTTCTATAAGCCAATCCATCTTTCTCCACTTGAAGGCCACACAAAACAAACAATCAGCAGAAGCTGCCATAAAAATCTGCACTTCCTAAGCAAATTCCGTCTTTTCCACGGGAATATCAAATCATAACAAACAATCTTAAAATCTGCGCTTCCTTAGCCAATTCCTTCTTTTCCACCGGAAGGCCAAATCAAAACAAACAATCAGCAGCAGCCTTTAAAATCTACGATTCCTAAGCCTATTCCTTCTTTTTCTACCGGAAGATCAAATCAAAACAAACAATCAGCAGAAGGAGCCTTGAAATCAGCGCTTCCTAAGCAAATTCCGTCTTTTTTGACCGGAAGGCCAAATCACAACAAACAATCAGCAGCAGCAGCCTTAAACATCGGCGCTTCATAAGCCAATTCCGTCATTATCCACCGGAAGGAAAAATCAAAACAAACAATCAGCAGCAACAGCCTTAAAATCTGCGCTTTCTAAGCCAATTCCTTCTTTATCCACTGGAAGGCTAAATCACAACAAAAAATCAGCAGCCTTTATAATCTGCGCTTCCTAAGCCAATCCGTCTTGTTCCGGGAGCCAAATCATAAACAATTTGGTTAATAGCAGCAGTCTTTGAAGGACATAATTATCCTCATTTAATTCAAATCCCGTAATCTGATCAATGCTCCAACATCTCTTCTCAACAAATATCACCGATTTTCATGAGTGCTATCAGATGAGCGCGAGAAATATGAGCGGAATTAAAAAGCACCGAAACGCCATATCGCCTTCTCAATCTCAACAGAACTTCCCGCCCAACACGCCCAAATAAAATATTAAAGAGAAGAACTGATTTCGCCGCTTGTCTTATCTAATATTCCCACGACCGAAATCGAATCCTACAATCAATCACAACAAAAAGCAAACACGGAGCTCGGTGACGCATGCAAATGTGTAACGTGAGAGTCCGCGCGTCGGATCTTATCGCAATCCAAATGGAATCGGAATCATCAGCCATTGCATTGGGGTATTACTTTGTACGATTCAAAATGAAGGTAGGTACCAAATTTTCGAAAGCCAGACCTTTGACACCCTCCTGGCAGCAGGAAAGCTGGCAAAAGCGGAGCAATCATTCCCACAGCATTTATTACATTTATCACGGATCAGCTGTTTATGGTTTTCCTGTTAAAAGCATAGGGACATTCAAATTGAACCAAAAGGGGAGAAGGTTCAATTTTCGTTTAAAACAATATTTGAAGATTTGGATATCATTTTTTTTCATTTTAGAGCCAGTGTTTTTGGAAATTTGCTCAAAGTTGACTTTAAAATTTGATTGTAGTCCGAAAACGGAACTCATACCCTATTCCCACTTGAGTAGCTCTCGGAAAGTGCATATCAACGATTCGCGATGCCATTTGATTCGATTGTGATCCCGTGCCGTACGGTCCTACTTGTTGGCGATGAGCAGCGAAAAGTGTGCTTTACGGCTTAATATCTCCCTGGCCATTACGCGGAGATGTGCGAATTGTACCTAATGGTAATGGCGATAATAATCAAAGCCATAATAAAACTCTGTTGAGATAGCATTACATAAAAATTTGTTTCGATTCGAATCTAAAAGCATTCCATCATCGATTTCCGTCTCTCTGTCTAGGGATGCTGCCTCATGAGCTGATGGAATCTCAATATTCTAGCCGTTTAGGTAATTCTCGGCACCGATTGAGGCAACCTAATCGAACAGGGAAAAACGACCAATATTTCAAAGGAACGGCAACGAGATCGTATTCAATAACAAATCAATACTAATCAATAAGCGAGACGAGTGTTTGCTGATAGGTTGCGGGATAAGTTAATTCACTTTTTCAAAGCACCGCGTACCAGCTATACAGTATGACCCATAAAAAAAATGCGAAAATATGTCATCATGTGTTCACTTTCGTTCTCTCCAGGCGATATCTGAATTATCGGGAGCACACCTTCGCAATATAAGCCGATTGACATTGAAGCCCACGCCTCAGAGATGGAAGCCTTCAGAGAATCTAAACCTGGGTGAGATAATCCACAGGCTTTTGCTTGAACATATGTACATGCTAATGACGTAAGAAACCGAAACTGGGTTACGATCTACTGCACAAACAGCGGGTGTTCTACAGGGTTCCATACTCGGATCTGTGCTTTGAAATGCATTGTATGATGAGGTGTTAACGCTGAAACTACCAGCAGGTGTGCAGATAGTCGGATTTGCTGACGATATCGTGCTCATGATCACCGGCGAAACAATCGAGGAGGTAGAAGACCTTGGTATCCGTAGAAAGGGTTGGCATCTGGATGGAGGGAGATAAGCTTCAGATAGCTAACCATAAAACCGAAGTTTTGCTCGTGACGAACAAAAGAGTTGTGCCACACATGGAGATTACTGTTGGAGGACACACGGCATCTTCGAAACAGCACCTGAATTAATTACCTTAGAGTAATGCTTGACAATCGCTCAAGTTTTGGTGCGCATGTCAAATACTGTTGTGAAAGTGCATCGAAAGTCATCGATTCATTGGCCTGGATTATGCCGAACTGCGACGGTCCAAAGAGTAGCAAGAGACGTCTCCTTGCTAGCGTAGCACTGTCGAAACTTCGATACGGAGGAACGACCTGGACTTCCGCCATGATTCCTATCGACACTACTCAGGCGGAGGATATGGAGTGTTATGAAGCTAGAGCTGTTAGAGGAGTGCGTAAAGTTTCACGAGCAGCGTCAATGCTCTAGTGGCAGGAGCAATGGGACGCATCGAACAACGCAAGCTGGACGCATAGGCAAATACCGCGAGTTTCAGACTAGGTTTATCGGAAGTATGGAGAGGTCAACTTCTACCTGACGCAGTTCCTTTCGGGTCATGGGTTATTTAAGCAATACCTTCATCGGTTTAAGCTGCTATCTTCATGCTAGGTTCATTTCAAGGCGTCAACAAGTTTAAAATTTGAACGCTGAAAATTTTGTTAGTGAAATGTGGCGCGACGAACAGTCGTGACGTACTATATTCGACGAAATCTTGCGAATCATGCGCAATCTAATAAGAATCAGAAAAGATGATGAACGGAGAGAGCGAGATACAAGCTAATGGAAGGTCTTGTGCCTTGTAAATATGACACCACAATTCAAAAGCAACGCGATCTTAGGGCGCGGTATAACTATCATCTGGGCTCAGCTGGGTAGTTTCTCAATCGGCTATGCCTTAGTGGCTAGAAATTCTACGGGAGTAGATGCTGTGACGGGGTCTCGGTGTCTTCTGAACCAGCCTGTAGTTGACGAAGGGGAAAAAGGAAAAAGAGGTAAAGGATAAGGATAAAAAGGGTATATGAGAAAGAAGATAAAGGAGAAACACCAAGAATGAGAAAGAGGAAAATGAAAAGGGTGAGATGAATAAGTGCATGAGTCCAGTCTACCCCTTGATGTAGTATCTATCATAGGGTGAAACCAAGGGGCATCTTGTTTTTCTCCTCCAGCCAGCCAGGTTTGGATCCATTTTGAGCTTTGGCATGGGGCTGCATCTTGTTGAAAAACATCATTTTCGGGTTCATTCAGCTTTTAGGAAAACAAGATGCATCTTCAATCCATTCGAAGTAACCACTCCAAATTGCATGGCTCTGTAACTCGCGGTTGCTCAGCGGGTGGGTGGCTTGTTTTTATTTTGGATTAGTGGGAGGGGGGGACGGAACTCAGGGTCGTTATTGAATTTTTCAACACGGACTTTTCCCTCTTGAGTTGAACGAAAACAGTGATGTCCAAATGGGGGAATCAAGCTAAATGTTAAGTCGCGGGTGGTACCTCGTATGCTACCAACCGTTGTTAGATGTGTACATATATGGAATCTAATCTAATTGAAGACCAAAATGCCAGAAAACTTCAGAGGGTTGTTTTTAGAGAACGATGGAATATGGTAGAAAGATCAAAATATGGGTATAAATTAATCTTGGTAAAAAACTAATACAGGGGGGCTTGGTTTTACGAACTTTAAGTGGAACATTTATTGGCTGCACAGAGCCTAAACTCGACGTCACAATTCAATTTTTACGATTAGGGTTAAGGTCTATACCATGGGTGGCCAAACCACGGCCCGCGACCAACTTTTTATGGCCCGCGAAGCTCATTTTGGAAAAGCCGTGTTCTATAAACTGAACGTTTTTTTTTTCATATTCTTCATATCATTTGGATAAATATTTTTGCATCAACACTATAGTTAAATTCAAAACAAAGATCTGAAAATTTCTTTGAAATGATATATAAGCCAAAGGAATAAGAGAGTATAAAAAACTTACTACGAAGAAAACACGCTTTTAAATTGTTGTGTTTTTTAATTTTCCATAAATTTTTCGAACATTTGCAATTTTCTTTCGAACTAAAAGTGTCCGAATATAATTTTAAACAGTCTAAAAAATAAATCACCAAATATAATTTGAAATATGAAAAATCATTTGACATTAGTTACTCCAAATCGATAATTTTTGCACTTATACCTCCTTGGCTCTAAGGACCAAGGTTGCCAAAAAAAATTCTGTGTTTTTGAGAAAAATAATTCTGATTTTCTGTGATTTTACCCAAAAATTGTGTGATGAATTTCTGTGATGTTATTTCTTTGAATTTCATAGAAAATCCGTGATAAATTAAGTCTTTTTCACATTTTAGTAGGGCAAAATCAATTACCATTACCAATCTCATCATGTTTTTCTGATTCAAAGTAAGAAATCCAAATTTGATGCTGTCCAAAAAAATTATAATTTCGGAAATATATTCAAAATTAAAAAATTCTGTGAAATCTGTGTGTCAAAATTCTGTGTTCTGTGACACAGATTCTGTGATGAAAATTTGCTCAAAATTCTGTGAAATTACAGATTTTTCTGTGATTTCGGCAACCTTGCTAAGGACCTCATATAATTTTACAAAAAATTACCGTCACTGAAAATAAAAACAATAACAAATTCAATTTTCAAATTATCAAAATTGTATGGTATTTCACACATTATCTCTAAATTCCATCACACATATTCAATGTTTTCCGATTGGGGTTTGGTGTCTACATATCATTGGTATGAAGAGCGTTCAAGCCGACTCTAGTTTTAACATTGAGGAGTTTGGCTGGCCTCAGAAAGATTGTAAAACCCTAACAATATCCTTTGAAAAAAATTTTTTAAACCACCAAGTCATATAAACATCATTATTGAAATTATACCTACTCTCACAACAACTTCAACAATTCGTAACTTTAATTCTATTACAAAACCTTCGTTCATCCATGAAACTTTAATAACTTTTACAAATTAGGTGTGACATATCGAAAATATGCTCTGTATTTTTTTACAATATGTAATTTTTGCTCAGCTTTCCTGAAAAGGGTATATTTTTGTTATTAATATATTTATGTTGGAAAAGTTCTTTGTATTTGTGTTCATAAATAATTAGAAACTAGACAGATTTTACTGTTGGGTAGTAAAATAAACCAGAACCGGTTCAGTACTGACAAATCTCTCAGAAGAACGACTTTTCAAGTAAATTTTTTACCTAAATAAGGTGCAATGATTATAAAACAATAAAATTCGTTTTCATCCTGTTTAAAGAAGGCTTTCTTAAAAAAAAATTGTCAATTCGAGATACTGGAAAATTTCTAAAAAGTTGTATTGAGTTGATGGAAAATACGCGGTCTTTTTTTTTAATTTGGAGACCACAAAATTGACTTACTGTAGTCACGCAATTTTTAAATTTCTGGGATGAATAAACCGAGGAGGTTTTAGATCTTGGAAACATACATAAGTTGGGAGGTATGAATAATATCGTATTGCATAATATTTCTAAAATTTTTCAAATGGAGCAAAATTTGTAAAACTATTACCGTATTTTTTTTCACCTGGAGGCAAACTAGAGGCAACCTAGGTTCGCTTTAACTGCTGTCATCGTGCTCATTTATTGCTCGAGAGGCAACCTAGGTTCGCTCGAAAAAGGGACGGAGTCGCCCTGAGAAAAAAGTCAGTTTTGCGAGAAGTTCACCAATACTCTCAACGTTGTTGTCAAAACATTAAACAGCTGTTTATGGCTGAAAACAAAACAGTTGAAATAATGAACGGGCAAATGATTATTGCCGCGATTTTGAACCTCTCAGCCAAGCAAAATCGTACTATCTGCAGTCCAGTGCAATCCGGACACGAAAAACGGCAATCCGGATGTGAAGAACCGAATGAAGAAATCCAGAAGGGAGAACAAAATGACAGCTGCATGTAAACATTGCGTTCGTTCTCACGCACACCTACGTATGGAATAACTCGAAACCCGAAACTCGCTTTTTTATTCTGACGGTTCCAGAGCCAAATCTGGAATCAAAAAAAAATACGCCATATGCAAGTAAAAAAAATTACTTATTAAGATGAATCTATACTCGATGTGACCTATGCAAATGTTTTTTTCCATAGCGTTTTCCAAAATATGTTTTTTTATACACCATAATAATTTGTTTTTGTGGCCCGCCAGCCAATCTCATTTCTAAAATTTGACCCGCGTGTTGAAAATGTTGACCACCCATGGTCTACACATTCTGGTTCGGGAAACTGGATCCTCCGACTGGCAGCTCCAGAAGATTCACACCCAACTCGGCGTCCCGAATGGTGCTGGAATCAATTCGATAATGATGATGTGGGATGGCGGACCTTTTAGAGGTTATGTCCACCAGCGACATGCAATTTTCTGTTCACGGAAAGCGGATTCGGTTTCGTCTTAAACCGCCACCCGTTGAGGATGCTTCTGAGATTGAGGTCCTCTGGACCTGACCTGATGCATTAACGGTCAAAATTTGGTCAATATCAACTTGACGTATTTCTTTCAATTTTGCATTTAAAAAACCTGAACACCCCTCATTTTGAAAGTGTGTGTGTGTAGAATGTTGCTCCTATTTTGATTTTGGAATTCACTCTTCAGTTGTCGAAATGCCGTCCAAGGAAGAAGGGCAGCGTATCACAATTTTGCTCGCGCATCGCGAAAATCCGAGCTACTCGCACGTAAAGCTGGAAAAATCGCTAAAAGTTGCCAAATCAATCGTTACAAATGTAATTAAAGTGTTTATGGAACGTTTGTCGACAGCCAGGAAGTCTGGATCGGTGAGAAATCGAAAACCGGAAGCCGCTGAGACGACAAAGAGAGTTGCTGGTAGTTTCAAGCGAAACCCTAAACTCTCTCTCCGAGATGCCGGAAATAAGCTGGGTGTATCGTCTACTATCGACTTACAAGAAGGTAGTGACTCTAAATCGCGATGATAAACAAAATAAGACGGCCAAAGCGCGATCCCGGAGGCTGTACACGACGATGCTGACGAAGTTTGACTGCGTGGTAATGGAAGACGAAACCTACGTCAAAGCCGACTACAAGCAGCTTCCGGAACAGGAGTTTTATACGGCAAAAGGAAGGGGAAAGGTAGCAGATATTATCAAGCACATGAAACTGTCAAAGTTCGCGAAAAAATATCTGGTTTGGCAAGCCATCTGTACCTGTTGCTTGAAAAGCAGCATTTTCATAGCTTCCGGGACTATCAACCAAGAAATTTACGTGAAAGAGTGTTTGAATAAACGTCTGCTGCCTTTCCTGAAGAAACACGGTTGTTCCGTACTGTTTTGGCCGGATTTGGCATGTTGCCATTACGGTAAAAAGGCCATGGAGTGGTACGCCGCCAACAACGTGCAGGTGGTTCCCAAGGACAAGAACCCTCCCAACACGTCAGAGCTCCGCCCAATTGAGAAATACTGGGCTATTGTCAAGCGGAACCTAACGAAGACCAAAAAAACTGCTAAGGACGAGCAGCAGTTCAAGGCAAACTGGCTTTCTGCGGCGAAGAAGGTGGGCAAGGTGGCTGTACAAAATCTGATGACAGGGGTTAAGCGTAAGGCCCGGCCATTCGGATTTGAAAAAGCGGAAGCCTAGCTGAATATTTTTCCTGAATTTAATACTAATTTAACTTGAAAAAGAAATTTAATTTGATTTTTTAAATAAACGATTTACACGCGTTTTCCCTTGACCAAATTTCGACCGTATCACCCTTTAGTTTGATTCAGCTTTTTTTAAATTTCTATATTGTGATGACTATGACTCTTTTTCAATCCAGATTTCGATGGACCTTTATGAAAATTAACTTCTGCAAACACCTTAATTACTTGAACACCAAAAACTTCGCATCCTTCAAAATTTCAACCTATTTATGGAAAAATAACTTTTTCGCACATCATTTGTGCAGAATTGGTTCAGTCGCGTTAGAGAACTCGAGCGGTGCGGTTCATTTAACTAGTCGGTCCGTTTGCGGTTTGCTGTTCAAGTTGCTTGGATATTTTAAGCACGTCCGAATATGGTTATTGTGATGATAAAGAGGTGTTTCCTAAGAAAATATAAAAAGTGTTTTGAGTCAAGTTGAAGAAAGATATTTTTATCAGAAGAGCTATAAAAGTTAAGTTACGTGAAGGAAAATATGGCGTCGGTGAAAGCGAAAGTTTAGTCGCCTTTGAATCGTGTTTTTTTTTGCGCCGGAGCCAGTAATGAAAAGTGCTACATTTAAAGAATGGGGGCCTCTTGATAATTTGAACACAGGATCGAGAATTGGTACAATGGGTTCAATAATGCTGCTAAAGTTTTGATTTTTCAACCTTTGTTACTAAGTTATGAAGCCATGGAACAGAAAGGGAAGGGGGCAGGCTGAAAAAATATCGTTTCCGATTCGCGTGTGTGTGTGAATGTCATTTTCTGAACGAAAAGCATAGCATGCTTCGTTTTTCGTTTTGGATAGCATGAAGGGCAAGAAGAACCATCGGCTAGGTACTGTGATCGTTTGATGACGCTTTTTCAGCAGGCCGGAGAGATGTAAACGAACCGAACGATTCAGCTAAGTTTAATTTTCTTTTTATTTAATTTGGTTATAAGAACGAATTGTATTTAATTTTAAATTTTATTTATATGTATAGGAAGCATGTACGAAGAAGCTGAAGCTGAATCGTCATTCATTTTAAATTGAATGAATTGTCATTCATTTTGAATTGAATGAATTGTCATTCATTTTAAATTGAATGAACCATCATTTCAAGAAAAATCTAGAACTCTAGAACTTATGGAATGGAGTGATCAAGGAGGGCATAGTGGGAAGAAAGAGAGTGTAGTTCTGAGCAAATGTGTTACGTACGATTTTTCTTTTTGTTCTAACTGGTTATTATTTGCTTTGGTGCATTGTCATATATGTATTATTTTAAGTATTGGCTTTATTTTCAGCTGAATATATCATTAACCATTGTATGGAGGCACAACATTGTAGTTTTACATTGAATTGATTTGGTGTTTTCGATAGTGATGTATTGTATAACATTTGTTCATTTGTTTTGGTTAATTTTGTGCATTTAAAATATTTTGGAGTTGAATTAAGACAAGGGCAAATTCTTAAAATCACTGTTTTGAAACCTCTTTGGTTCACAAGTTAGTTATTCATTATTAATGAAACCTCGTTCCTTTTTACATTTTTCTAATAACGTTAAAGTTATCTTAGTGAATTTTCAAACCACTTTACATATTCAATTTCCTCATCTTATTATTATATGCCAGAGTCTGCATTGATGAATAGTTTAAGCAAAAATTGTTATTGCTACTGACTATCAATTAACCAGTCAATTGTTCTCATACCAGCGAAATTCCACTTCACGAATAATTTTTCCACGTGATTTTATGTTGACAATTTCAAATCAATTTTACATTTTTTGTTTATTAATTATTTTGATTTTCAGGCAAATGGGTCAGCGTGTAAACATTCTAACTACTGTTCTTATATCTGGTGAGGATTTGATCAAATCAAACTTTACTGACTTTATTCGTATTTCCGTTTCCGCTAATAAATTGAACGAGACTCAAATCTTTATGGACGCTTGTTTGATCTGGTCGAAGCTCGCTGATTTAACAATCTAGCCCGAAATGTTTACTTTTTATCACAGGAATTTTCATTAAGGCATTTTGCTTATCCAGTCAATTGTTTAATAGATTTTTTTTTTTCAGGGGTTTGAATTCGCGGTTAGTTTTCTTCAACATGTTTGCAAACTAACAATTCATTTATATTTTTTCAGGTGTTTCAGAGTTTAACTCTCTTATTCATTGAATCAAAATGCTTCAAACTTTTCTAGCATAAATATTATATTTTGTCATACCTACTATATTATGTGATATTCTTTTATATTACATTATATTTTTTTATATATTTTTTTTAATATTATATTTTATATTATATTACATTGTAATATATTATATTATATTATATTTCAATATCTTTCCAGGTTCAGTACTTATATATCTAACAATAATATTCATTTTCAGGAAAAAAAATGACCATTCTTAAACTACCAATTAATTATTCAAAATAGTCAGACTAGAAAATGGACATTCAATCATTCATGGTATATTCTTAAAACAATTAATCTTACAGGTATAAAAGCTGACGACACTACATATGCAGCCGTACAGGAGAATAGTGAAAATGTTAATACTCAGGCAGAAAACAAATATGTACTATCTAGAAATTTATTTACAAACATTTTTTTTTTTTTCAGGATATTTGGTAAACCTGTTTTAATCATAAAAATGAATTATATTTTGTATCTAATTATTTTTCATTTATTCATTAAATTATATAATATTTGATTATTCATTCGAAACTATATTCACTAAATGTATATTTTTAAATTTCATTTTATTTTATTTATCATTATATAAACTATCATATAACGTGGGTAAGGGGCATCAGGATATGATTTCTCCTGTTTTTAATTATATTGATTTTCAGCAGCAGGAAAAAAGATTGATTAATTCAAACATTCTAACCTTGGTTCTCACATTTGTTCAGGATTTGACCAGATCAAACTTAACTGACTCTATTCTCATTTCAGTTTCCGCTGATAAACTACGGTTTAGTTTTATAGTTGTTCATAATTTTTCAGGTGATTTGAACTCTTTTTGCACATTTGATAAACATTGTTCAAACTTTTCCACGTAGATAGATATTATATTTAGTCATACCTACCATATAATGATATATTTTCTATGTCAATTGGAATATTCTTTTATTGAAATTATATTGTTATATTATATTATTTTAGTGAAATGCCTTAATAAAACTATTTGTAAATAAAAAAAAATTATATTATTTTACCTTATGTTTTACAATGTTATTTTATTATATCCCATTACAACATACTATGATATATTATATGATCTTGTTTAACTACATTTTATTCGTTAATATATTTGAACAACAAGGGCAGGGGCATCCTCGTTTTACAAGAAGAGCGGGTTACCGTGTATGCTAGTACCGTTTCGAATACTGGACGTTCCTCAATTTATGTCAAGGGAATTTGGCATGGTTGAGAAAAAGATAGTGTTTGAGTACTTTTTGTAAAATAAGGACGCACTCTTTTTTCGGAAGCCTTGGCGGCGGGATTATAATTTGCATGCTATCTTGATTAGACAACAACGTGGTTATAGCTTCTCGAGACTTTTTCCCCTTTTCACCCTGGATACCGTTAGTGACTCTGCTTACGATTCCACTCCCTTAGAAGTCTCATTGAGGAGTTATTATTGTGTTGCGTGGTAACCAAGATGGACGTGTTGGTTATTTTTTTTGCCACAACCGCGGCGCTGCCGTAAACCCAAGGTGGATACAATACATACATACATACATACATACATCATTTGTGCAGAATTGGTTCATCCAACAATGGCAATGGGTTAACTCTACCGTTCAAATTTTTCAACATTTTATCACGTAGCAGAATTTTACAATCAATTGAACATAATCGTAACAATCGTGTCCACTTTCTTTTCTACACGGTCCTTATCAACAAGTCACTCAAACGCAACCAATTTGCAAATCATAGCTTGTGGGGAATCATGGGCCATATAATGTGGGGGATATCTTGGGCAAGGTTGCCGAAATCACAGAAAAATGAGTAATTTCACAGAATTTTCAGCAAATTTTCATCACAGAATCTGTGTCACTGAACACAGAATTTGAAAAATTCACAGTTTTCACAGAATTTCGAATGGATTTCCAAAATTATATTTTTTTTCACCTGTATAAAATTTAAATTTTTTACTTTGAATTTAAAAAGAATGATAAAATTGGTTTTTTTTATTGAATTTACCCAACTTGAATGTAAAAAAGACCCAATTTATCATGAAATTTCAATGAAATCAAAGGAAATAGCATCACAGAAAACCATCACCGAATTTTTGTGTAAAATCACAGAAAGTCAGATTTTTTTTTCAAAAACACAGAATGTTTTATCGGCAACCTTGATCTTGGGTCAACTATAATTTGGTATTTTCACTTAAAATACGTTTTTCGTATCTGTAAAGTATTTTTAGGCTAAATAAAGAGTTATGAAGATTATTCTTTCAAATTTATTGAATACTATTGAGACGAGGATAAATCCTAATTAAGGAATTTTGTCAAAACGTTCGAGAGCCAGGTTTTTTAAACTATTTTTTTATACACAACTTTCTTTTTTATTCCCTCACCTGAAATTGCATTAAAATTACTAAAGGAGTTATGAAATTACAGTTGTCATAAACTTTACAAATCATAAATTTTTCATGCTATTTGGTCAGTTTGGTTGGATTTGGTGGCCCACAATTCCCCACAATTTTCAAAATCCATAGAAATGACTTTTTTTAAGCGGCTAAAAAATTGTGGGAAATAAATTTAATGAAAAATAATTAAAATTGCCCTATGATACGTTAGAAGCGTAGAAAGCCATAGGTACAGTTCACCTTTATGCTAAGTTTATGCTAGAAAAAAATATCTCGAAAGAGGGGTGGAAAAAAATCCCACACCCATAGAAGAGGTTGCAAAAATCCAATGCCTATTTAGCATATCTCTGTGCCGATAATGCGCTGAAATGTGCACTGTGCCGAAAACGATATGTTTGAAAAACCGTAACTGGCATAAGGACTCGGCTCCAAACCAAAATGATGACCACTACATTCAAGCGAAACAAGAAAAACATTTTATGCGATTTATTTCCTATTGGATAATTCATCCCAGAAACAAGAAAATAAAAATTAAAACCACAGCGCCGTAGAGAGAATCGAACTCAAATTACCAATCAAAGCGTCTTGCCAGTCCGGCATTTTAACCAGTGTACTATCCACGCTTCATGCAGGATGAGGGATATTTGTCATAGGCTTTCTGTCACCGATCAATCACAAAAAAAAACGCACAACGGCGGCTTCCCGGCGTTTGGCCTTCCTTCAATGCATTCCTTTGTCTTTTGATGGAAACGGGAAAGGGAACGGGAGTGAAGGAACGGGAAACCCATTGAATGAGAACTGTGCTATGCTTACTGCCTGCTATTACATACACACGCTACATATACACAGCTGCTAAAGCCGGGCAGCTTGGCCGTTGGTTGTTTGCTGGTGAATCGAAGGAATGTTTTTGTTGTTGCTTTTGCTACATACACACGCACAGCTTAGCCGGGGTTGTTTGCCGGTAGATTGAATTGAAGCAGTGTTTTTTTTTGTTGCTTTTACTGCATACACACGCACAGCTTGGCCGTGGTTGTTTGCCTGTGGATTGAAGGGATTGAATTAGAAGGATGTTTTTGTTGTTGCTTTTGCTACATTCACACGCACAGTGCTCGGTTCGCTGGCTGCCTGGTGTTGCCCGGTATTTATTTCTATCCTTCTTCGTCTTGTGATGCGATAGGGAGGGATGTGAATTCGTTTTTATTTTGTTTCTTTCAGACATACGCAATTCGGGTCACTTGGGAGTTTAATGCCGGTGGGAGCAAATCGAATCAGCACCGATCGCGTTATCTTCTTGTACCAATGATGCCTTGTACCAATGATGCCGCCATTGGCACAGAGGCTGAATTGTGGGTGCAGTTACTTGGTAAAATATACTTTGTTTTTTACTATGCAAGTGATCAGAAGTCAAGTTAGTAAGAAGTCAAATCACTCATTAGCAATGATCATATGTTTGATTCGAGTTACTCATGGCAAGTTTTAAAGAATGTTATAAAAAAGTTTAAACGAAATTAAGCGAAACCTCTTTTTATTTTCAACTAATTCACGCAGCTTATTAACGACTGTATGCTATGCTCTGAAATTAGATTTGTGTAAGATCTGAGCTGTGCAAGGATGTTCTCAAATTACCCAAAATTCTTTCGGAGATCTATGCTAATAAAATAGTTAGTCATTTCTATTTTCCAGGAAAAATATTTTCACAATCAAAAACATCAAAACAAACACATTAACAGGATTCCGATGTATGATTAAGTGCACGCGTGTTCCTTTCAAGGAATTTATAATTTTACCATCTAATGTAATTCAAATGTACATCTTGCCTAATCAAACGTTCGACGGTTGCAGTTGCAGCCCAAGATTGGAAATCAGCTCTATTTATACGAAAACAAGCGCGCCACCTCGAGAGTTGTAGCACTCGAACGCATCAATAAATCACTATCTAAAATAAAACACTAAATACCGCCGCTTGCGCTCGCGTAAAATTGTGCAACCACAACACAACAACCGGTACCATACTTTGTCACTTACTTGGGTAGGTTAGAATTCACCATAAACATCAACAACAAGCTCCGACTTTTTAGAACCTATACAGTTTATAGTTGTTATGTAGGTACCGACACTTTATAAAACTACCTTCTCTTCGCTGTGATTTGGTTCGCGGAAACTGGGAAAAAAAGCGCGCGCGAGCGTCCACCAAATCCGAAGGTCGGCTCTTCTACTAGTTAATCCAATTACCAAGCTTGCCCCATTCGACACGGGGCACGCGACATCTCCAGCTAAAAGGTCGTAATTGCACGTGGGAAGCTAGCCGAAAATCGACGTGTAACCCCATCACTGGCGGCCACTCTTTTCGAAACGTTTTTCTGAATTAACGAACATTTCCCGCGGAAAGTTGTGCTCCACTATTTCACTTCGAGGAATTTTCCTTTTCACCAAGGCGGGCTTAACAGCATCCCCAAATTTTTCATACGTAACTGTCACCCATAAGAGCACTCGCGGAAAAATCAAAATATCACCTGAGATTAGAGTGTTTTGCCACGGTAAGAAACCAATCTAGCCAAACGGTAGTCAATTTTGCGGGACATTTCCTGTACAAAAGTATGCAGATCCGACGACGGTCATCTAGCTACTGATAAGAAACTCGACTATCTCTATCTAACCCACCCAACCCATCTACAGTCAAATCAGTTCAGTTCAGCTCAGCTCAGTTCAGTCATTTCAGTTCAGATCGCTTCAGTCAGCCTCCTCTGCTGGCGGAAAATTATTCTTCGCTAAAACTGCGAGCGAATGTTTTCTCTGCCTGCCCCACCTTGGAGAGGGTGATGTTTTACTACCGTACACCAGAATCCCTCGGAATCGACCTCATCCGAAACAACAACAGCTTCTCGCCAGAATCTACGGTGTAGTTCCATTCAGAACCTCCAAAAACACCCACGCACGCCGCCGCCGCCGCCATCGAGTCAACCGAGCAAGGTACCTAATGGAGAAGAATTGAAAAGCTCTCATCTCCCAGGTCGGAGCCTGGGCGCGGACGAATCAGAATCAAATAACCACCGGTTTCATATTTTCTGTATTTTGCTGGGAAAAAGCTCCCTCCGATCTATGGGGGATGGTGATTTTTTTCCGCGAATTATTGCCAAAGATCAATGATGAGTGGGTTGATATGAAAAAGTATTGCAGTTCCCCGAAAAAGGAATTATTACAAATCACTGGCGGACAAACTGTTGGCGAAAAAGTTACGTAGAAAGGGATCGTATTTGAATTAACTGTTTAACTCGATAAGCTCGATCAAATACAGATTTTTTTTGGCTCATTACACATATAACAAAAAGATTTGAAAAGATTTTTCATTTATGTAATTTTTGCCATTTTTGTCATTTTTGTCATTTTTATCATTTATGTAATTTTTGTCATTTTTGTCATATTTGTCATTTTTGTCATTTTTGTCATTTTTGTCATTTTTGTCATTTTTGTCATTTTTGTCATTTTTGTCATTTTTGTCATCTTTGTCATCTTTGTCATTTTTGTCATTTTTGTCATTTTTGTCATTTTTGTCATTTTTGTCATTTTTGTCATTTTTGTCATTTTATGTCATTTTTGTCATTTTTGTCATTTTTGTCATTTTTGTCATTTTTGTCATTTTTGTCATTTTTATCATTTTTGTCATTTTTGTCATTTTTGTCATTTTTGTCATTTTTGTCATTTTTGTCATTTTTGTCATTTTTGTCATTTTTGTCATTTTTGTCATTTTTGTCATTTTTGTCATTTTTGTCATTTTTGTCATTTTTGTCATTTTTGTCATTTTTGTCATTTTTGTCATTTTTGTCATTTTTGTCATTTTTGTCATTTTTGTCATTTTTGTCATTTTTGTCATTTTTGTCATTTTTGTCATTTTTGTCATTTTTGTCATTTTTGTCATTTTTGTCATTTTTGTCATTTTTGTCATTTTTGTCATTTTTGTCATTTTTGTCATTTTTGTCATTTTTGTCATTTTTGTCATTTTTGTCATTTTTGTCATTTTTGTCATTTTTGTCATTTTTGTCATTTTTGTCATTTTTGTCATTTTTGTCATTTTTGTCATTTTTGTTATTTTTGTCATTTTTGTCATTTTTGTCATTTTTGTCATTTTTGTCATTTTTGTCATTTTTGTCATTTTTGTCATTTTTGTCATTTTTGTCATTTTTGTCATTTTTGTCATTTTTGTCATTTTTGTCATTTTTGTCATTTTTGTCATTTTTGTCATTTTTGTCATTTTTGTCATTTTTGTCATTTTTGTCATTTTTGTCATTTTTGTCATTTTTGTCATTTTTGTCATTTTTGTCATTTTTGTCATTTTTGTCATTTTTGTCATTTTTGTCATTTTTGTCATTTTTGTCATTTTTGTCATTTTTGTCATTTTTGTCATTTTTGTCATTTTTGTCATTTTTGTCATTTTTGTCATTTTTGTCATTTTTGTCATTTTTGTCATTTTTGTCATTTTTGTCATTTTTGTCATTTTTGTCATTTTTGTCATTTTTGTCATTTTTGTCATTTTTGTCATTTTTGTCATTTTTGTCATTTTTGTCATTTTTGTCATTTTTGTCATTTTTGTCATTTTTGTCATTTTTGTCATTTTTGTCATTTTTGTCATTTTTGTCATTTTTGTCATTTTTGTCATTTTTGTCATTTTTGTCATTTTTGTCATTTTTGTCATTTTTGTCATTTTTGTCATTTTTGTCATTTTTGTCATTTTTGTCATTTTTGTCATTTTTGTCATTTTTGTCATTTTTGTCATTTTTGTCATTTTTGTCATTTTTGTCATTTTTGTCATTTTTGTCATTTTTGTCATTTTTGTCATTTTTGTCATTTTTGTCATTTTTGTCATTTTTGTCATTTTTGTCATTTTTGTCATTTTTTGTCATTTTGTCATTTTTGTCATTTTTGTCATTTTTGTCATTTTTGTCATTTTTGTCATTTTTGTCATTTTTGTCATTTTTGTCATTTTTGTCATTTTTGTCATTTTTGTCATTTTTGTCATTTTTGTCATTTTTGTCATTTTTGTCATTTTTGTCATTTTTGTCATTTTTGTCATTTTTGTCATTTTTGTCATTTTTGTCATTTTTGTCATTTTTGTCATTTTTGTCATTTTTGTCATTTTTGTCATTTTTGTCATTTTTGTCATTTTTGTCATTTTTGTCATTTTTGTCATTTTTGTCATTTTTGTCATTTTTGTCATTTTTGTCATTTTTGTCATTTTTGTCATTTTTGTCATTTTTGTCATTTTTGTCATTTTTGTCATTTTTGTCATTTTTGTCATTTTATGTCATTTTTGTCATTTTTGTCATTTTTGTCATTTTTGTCATTTTTGTCATTTTTGTCATTTTTGTCATTTTTGTCATTTTTGTCATTTTTGTCATTTTTGTCATTTTTGTCATTTTTGTCATTTTTGTCATTTTTGTCATTTTTGTCATTTTTGTCATTTTTGTCATTTTTGTCATTTTTGTCATTTTTGTCAATTTTGTCATTTTTGTCATTTTTGTCATTTTTGTCTTTTTTGTCATTTTTGGCATTTTTGTCATTTTTGTCATTTTTGTCATTTTTGTCATTTTTGTCATTTTTGTCATTTTTGTCATTTTTGTCATTTTTGTCATTTTTGTCATTTTTGTCATTTTTGTCATTTTTGTCATTTTTGTCATTTTTGTCATTTTTGTCATTTTTGTCATTTTTGTCATTTTTGTCATTTTTGTCATTTTTGTCATTTTTGTCATTTTTGTCATTTTTGTCATTTTTGTCATTTTTGTCATTTTTGTCATTTTTGTCATTTTTGTCATTTTTGTCATTTTTGTCATTTTTGTCATTTTTGTCATTTTTGTCATTTTTGTCATTTTTGTCATTTTTGTCATTTTTGTCATTTTTGTCATTTTTGTCATTTTTGTCATTTTTGTCATTTTTGTCATTTTTGTCATTTTTGTCATTTTTGTCATTTTTGTCATTTTTGTCATTTTTGTCATTTTTGTCATTTTTGTCATTTTTGTCATTTTTGTCATTTTTGTCATTTTTGTCATTTTTGTCATTTTTGTCATTTTTGTCATTTTTGTCATTTTTGTCATTTTTGTCATTTTTGTCATTTTTGTCATTTTTGTCATTTTTGTCATTTTTGTCATTTTTGTCATTTTTGTCATTTTTGTCATTTTTGTCATTTTTGTCATTTTTGTCATTTTTGTCATTTTTGTCATTTTTGTCATTTTTGTCATTTTTGTCATTTTTGTCATTTTTGTCATTTTTGTCATTTTTGTCATTTTTGTCATTTTTGTCATTTTTGTCATTTTTGTCATTTTTGTCATTTTTGTCATTTTTGTCATTTTTGTCATTTTTGTCATTTTTGTCATTTTTGTCATTTTTGTCATTTTTGTCATTTTTGTCATTTTTGTCATTTTTGTCATTTTTGTCATTTTTGTCATTTTTGTCATTTTTGTCATTTTTGTCATTTTTGTCATTTTTGTCATTTTTGTCATTTTTGTCATTTTTGTCATTTTTGTCATTTTTGTCATTTTTGTCATTTTTGTCATTTTTGTCATTTTTGTCATTTTTGTCATTTTTGTCATTTTTGTCATTTTTGTCATTTTTGTCATTTTTTCATTTTTGTTTTTTTTCTCGATATTTTTTTAGTTTTTGTTCAATTTTTTTATCATGTTGTCATTCAATATTTTTTCACTTTTCGCTCGATTTTGTGTCATTTTTTTCTCATTAAACCCCATGTTTCTCCTATTTCTGAATATTTTTTGTCTCATTTCAATATAATTTTTGTCAAATTTATGTCTTATTTTCTACCAATTTTGTCTAATTGTAATTAGGTTTTACTTAAAATTTTTGACTCATTTTTGTTTCATTTTTGTTAAACTTCCCCTACTTTCATGCCAGTCGAAAAATTCATATGGGACTGTTATGCGAGTAGCGGCAGTTACATTTTGTATCATTTTTGTCTTATTTTTAATCAAAGTTAGTTTTTTTTTATTTAGTTTTTTTTCGTTTTTTTGCCTTAATAATTTTTGTTTCTTCTCTTCTGTCTAGTTTTATTTAACTTGTGTACCATTTTTGTCTGCTTTTGACAATGATCTTAGTGATGTTTGTCATATATTTTTTACAAAATAACATCAGAAGAGATCAAGAGATGTTACGTCATTTGCTTTTCTCTTTTCACAAACAAATATCTTGAAGTTTAAGGCACTTTTAAGCCATTTGATGTACATTAGTGTGTGTTGACTGCTGAATTGCAACTTTTTCAAATTTCAAAACGGCTGTAATCTAAATAGTTTTCTTTTTGTCCAAACGAACGACAAATTTTGTAGATTTTTAAAATGAGATTTAGATACTCATGTTTTGAGTTAAAATTTTGTACTTAAAAAACGCGAAAATTCTTCCGGAGAATGTCACTTTTTTGTTTTTTTTTTTTTTTTTTGAACATGTTGTTTTTTTTTATTATCATCCAAATAGCAGAACAAATAACTATAACATTGCAAGACAAGAATCATTTGCCAAAATTAACCAATTCTGACATTTCCATTTCTGAATTTTGTGGAAAAATTCTACCTTCAAATGAAATCCATTTTTGTCCAAATTGAACAACGACAAATCTTTAGAATGCTGGTCAAAAGCGGACCGTAAAATATGATAAGGTGCGATCTTGATCAGAAAGATAAAAAAAATCATATATCCTTTCTTATTGATTTTTGAAACATCGTGTTTTAGGAAACTATGAGGTATTATTTTTTAAATAAAATGGACTAGTTGATAAAATAATAGGAGGAATCATAACCAGATTAATTTCTAAAGGTTATCTACACTGAAATCGGTTTCCAATTTGCAAAACTGTTTCGTTAAATGCACGGATTGGTGTTTTTACTTTTAAATTTGGCTGAAAATGTAGGTACTTCACTAACTTCCGATTTTGTTCAATGCATTATTAAATTTGCATTCAATTTATTAAATTTTTAATCTATTTTTTCAGAGAATATTGGATGTTAATAAAATCAGCTGTTGTCTAAAAACTGACTTTGAAAAATCATTGAATTTAAAAAAAATATTACAGAAACATTCTTAAAAATATTCATAAAGGATCCAGGATTCAGTCAGAGCTAATTAAAATATAAAATTTCCCGAACATATTCCTAAACTTGAAATCATTCAGTTAGTATTGAAAATACAACGCCTATCTTAAATCTTGGTTATCAAGTCCTTTCACTGCTAAATTTACCATAAATTTAACAAACTTATTTCTGCAATTTCAGATACATAAAAAAGAAGTCAAGAATTTTAAACCTTGGTATTTATGGAATTTAAAATTTGAATTTGGATCCTGCTCAAATTTAAGCAGTTATACGAGTCTTAAAATTAACATAATTTCCAATGATTCAATTCCAGGTAAACGAATAACTTTGATAACTTAACCATAACGAATGGCACAGTTGAATTTTTGAATCGATTTAGTCAAAGAAGAAAAAATCGGAACTTAAAATTTAAATGCAGTAAGTCAAATTTTCGTCAATTTTTCTTTTCCTTAAATCTATCAAAGCTGTGAAGCCTTTCCACAGTTTATCGAAAACATTTTTCGCTCACACCTTTAAGTTTACATTGCAATGCATTAAAATTGACAAGCATTGCCATCCAAAATTAATGCCTTTTGCAAAAACCTAAAATAAACTAACAAAACCAGATCAATATACAGATCGTGAACAAAATATCTGACAATTTAATTTCACTGTTATGAATTTGAACATGAACTCACCGCCCCCCTGAGCCCGTCCAACGCTCCCAAATTTCAAAGTTGAGTTTATCGACCCTCACCGCTCCCTAGAAGCTCCAAACGCCCCCCAGGGGGCAGTAGGGCCATCTTTGAACACCACTCACCTTAAGGAATAGGATTTTTCTGGGTTTTTATCTAAACTTTAGATGGATTATGTGGTGATCGAACTTTCTTTCTCAAAAAACGCCAAAAGAATGACCGTTATTTTTATTGTTCGGCTGCATCACTTCTTTTAACGCATACATACTTGAAAATGTGTGAGTATCGTGAGTTCCATTCAATGAATCCCGTGCTGAATTCTATCAATGGATGCGCTAAAGAATGAGCATATCCCGCATATCCTGAAGTTATTCAATGAATATACTTATAACTATATTTATGAAAAGATTAATTTACACAACCAGTGAAGTATTTTTCATATATTGGGCTTATTCTGCGAATCGAGTGACGTGGCGAAAGTTTTGCTGGCTTAAATAGACTCTCTAGACTCGAAATTTTCGTTCGGATCAGCTGTTATTGGCCTTCAGAGCTCATCGATACAGAAATTTCTTTTCTGAAGCATTTTCTGAAGTTAGGACGAAGAAGTGAAATTTGGTGAGTCACGTCACTCGAGTCGCAGAATAAGCCCCAGTATAATTTCCTCGACTTTATCCACCGCAAATTCCACAGCTACAACAGAAAAAACGTGCTCTGCCCTATCTGATATTATGCTTGATCAACAACTGTCATCCAGGGATTTCACCGAGCTCTGTTGCTCTCTGGAGCCACTCTTTTTTTTATTCCTATCAAAGCTTCGTTTGATACTGCCGCGTCTTAACGTTCCTAGAACGTTCGTCTTTTCAATTTGCCTAGACTGTAAAACGATGAAGGATCTCACTGGTGTCTGTACTCTCTGGAGCCATTATTTCGATTTTTATCGAGTACATTTAATTGAATAATAATTAAAATAAAGGAGACATTTCTTCTTATCATGGTTATACGTTGTCGATCATAATAAAAGGAGTTTATTATGACAATAAAATTATTAAGAAAACGTTATATTTTATGGTAAATAGTTTCACAATGTTACAGAAACAATTCAAGGCTGTGTGCTTTGTATCAAATCGAACAAAAATGTAAAACTTCACAACACTCAATCAAAAACCGACCGGGTGCGCCTGATTGTGTCGGTTTCGTCGATCGTTTCCTCGATGACGTCCTTTTTCAGCTGCGAGAGCGCATCGAACCGCTCCTTGGCCAGCTCAAGCATTGCGCCGAATGCCGTCGGAAATTGGATCATGACCTGCTGGAAGGCCATTCGAGCTACATGGAGAGATGGGGGTGGATAACGTTGGTTAGTGCCGAAAATTTTAAATGACAACCGATTAAAAACTTACACAGAACGTAGATTTGACTAGCCTCAATCGCCACTATGTTGGGATATTTCTGAAATTAGGAGAAAATTTATTAAATATAACTGTACGAAATTAAATAGATTTATTACCATAAATCCATCATCCAACACCAATTGATACTCGCCAAAGTGTTCGTTATCTTCCAAATGTAGAACTTCCTTCCAGCTGGAGGTGAAGACGGCAACCGTTCCACGGACTACAAAAACCATTTTGGAGCCCTCTTTACCTTCGGAAGCACTAACGATGATATCGTCCTTCAGGTACATTTCGTAATTCATTGCCATCAGCACTTTCCGGACAGCTTCCGGCGTAAGGGTGTCGTGAAATAGTGAAACACTGCCCAGCAGCGGGCCGACGCATTCCTCGCGGATGTTCAAATGGAACTGCCTGCTACTGGCGACGTCGATCTGCGACTTTCGACTGAATCGGCGTGTCACTTTGAAGTCGAAGAAGGCCAGTATCCGGGATTCCATTTCCGGATCCATCTGCTCATGGTTGATGTAGTTCTGTAGCTCGTGACGCCGTTCATGGAACTGATCCGTGGAAATCGATAAGTTATCTTGATAGTCGATCAAAAGTAATTAATGGAATCTTACCAGAGATATGCTCGAGAAGAGAATGCGGATGAATATCAACAGCTCTGCCAAAATGTAAACCTTAAGAAGGTAACCGAGGATAGTTGTAAAAATGATCAAGACGACATCTTCGGTGGTCATGAAGGTCTCCAGTTTATGTGTCACTTTGCCAAGGGTATACATCGTACGGAATAGGCACTCGATATAACGCTGAACTGGAAATTCAAGCAAAAGGTAATTATTTTTTAATATAAAAGGCACGGTGTCATAACTTGAGAAATTAGTATTCTTTCCGTAAAAAGTGCATTGAACAGGGAAGAGTCTCTCCCGTAATGTGACAATATGTTAGAGAGGTCGAGTTTTTCGTGTTGAAATCGTTTTTTTTTTGTTTCGATTGTAGTCGTTTGTTGGCGGATAGTCATGGAAATACTTGTCCGGTACGACTGTGATCGATGTTTACTCTTGGGCTCGAACTCACAGACATTCGGTTGAAATTGTTCTAAAAAAGACAACGTAAGGGAACCTCAAAAGAAAGCAAACCTACACGAGTTTAGATTTTCCAGCCTGAATTTCGCTAACCAAGATTGGTCGTCGACTTGATCTACATCGGTTCCTTGAACGCAACGTGGTACCATAAACATCAAACATCCGGTCCAGTGAAAGCTCACGGCAACAATCGTCGCAACTGTAGTAAATTTTTTGACGTTGCGCCGGATTTCGTAGCGCCAATAAACGTTATCGATGTATCGCAGAAATGTTCCCAATCGGAGCAGCTTCAACACGGATGCCATTTTCCAAAAGTCCCAGAAACAACCCAGATGAACTTCTCGCCTATGTACGCACTCAATGATTGTGTGGTTCAGCTTTGGGTCGTCGAGCTAAAAATATTTGGAAATTATTTTTTTGTAATCGCCTCTCAAAAAATGGGATAAAAATACATAGTGAGCAAACAGTGGATAAGGAGCCGAACTGATCAAATCAATCCAGAACCAAAACCTCACGTAACGGTTGACGATTTTCGCTGAGGACAGCTCGACGCGTTGCTTCTGTTTATAAAAGTAGCCGGTTCGAATAGTGCAGCAAATGTCCAGCAGACAAATGAAGTCTGAAAACGAAGCAAAAATAAGTGAAATATGTATCTGTTTTACAATATTAGCTGTTACGATACAAACCTATGAATAACACCAACAAATGAAATTTGTTTAACTGTGCATTTTCGTCTTCATCATACAAAAATGTAACATCGTACGGAAAAATAATAAATGCTATTGCATAAGTAAAAATCATCACGCATTCCCACACGAATCTGTAACATCATTTGTTTCCGTTTTAGTAATCTGTAAAAATAGGAACTCTTAACCTAACAAACTAAACAAACCTAAAATAACTGAACGGATGTATGGTATTCGAATAAAAGGTTATTTGTCTGGATAGCTCTCTCCTCATGGCCGTGTCGCTGCGGAAGACATCCCTACTTTGGGAGCTAGTCGTATCCAGATAGCATATTTTTCTAATCCATCGCAAAGCCCTGCAAAAACATAAACATGAACATAAGCATAAACAATTTTTTAAATCAATCGCCAATCAAAAAACTAACCTGGACCACCAGCCTTTCCCGGGAACGGACGATTGAATGAGATCGAAGTCGTGCCCAATTTGGCAGGTGTGATCGACGAAGGAGGTTCCAAAGGCGCGCCGAGTTAGCGGTTCAAGGTCTGCCTCGGACAGTTTCTGCTTATCCAATACCTCCTCGTTGCTGGTAACCGAAACTTCGTCGGAATTGTTGATGGTGGATTTCAGCGACATTTTTGGGTCTACTATTTTTAACCGACAAAAGGTGTTTTTCTTCGTTTTTGCTGTCAAATATTGGCAGAGGTGTCTTGGATTCTATCATCCCTTCCAAAATGTTCAAAACCAACTCGGGCGAGGCTGGCTGGTTCTAAAGCTTTTAATCATACTATTCTACAGTGGAATTTCTACTTATTCAGTAGGGAAATAAAAAAAAACAGGTTAACTGTTTCTTCAACGAACGTAAAGACGCGGGCGTATCTAACAAAGCTTAGAAAGGAATAAAAAGAACAGTGGCTCCAGAGAGCAACAGAACTCGGTGGAGTCCCTCAATGATAGTTTTGAATCAAGCATCATATTGGAACGAGCTGAACAGAAGAGTGCAAACTTTTTCCAACTGCAGCTGCGGAATTCTCCTAAACGGGAGAATTTTCCTGGAAGAAACTCTGGAAACAATTCTTTATGTAGGTATTACAATAAGCAATACATATACACCTAGGTTTTTTTTTACACGGTTTTTTTTTACACGGCTTTTTTTACACGGTTTTCGGGAATTAACACGGTTTTTTTTTACACGGTTTTCGCGAATTAACACGGTTTTTGAGAGAAAATATTCTAAGTCCTTTTCAAAGGAAAACACTTAGAATGTTTTTGAAGTTGGGGAAATCTTAGCTCTGAGACTAAGAACGTGAAACATGAGACCCCTGAGACCTGAGACATGAGACTTGAGACCTGAGACCTGAGACCTGAGACCTGAGACCTGAGACCTGAGACCTGAGACCTGAGACCTGAGACCTGAGACCTGAGACCTGAGACCTGAGACCTGAGACCTGAGACCTGAGACCTGAGACCTGAGACCTGAGACATTAGACCTGAGACTTGAGACCTGAAATATGAGACTTGAGTTCTCAGACACGAGACATAAGACATTAGACCTGAGACATGAGACCTGAGACCTGAGGCATGAGACATCAGACCTGAGACATGAGACCTGAAATATGAGACCTGAGACCTCAGACACGAGACACGAGACATGAGACTTTAGACCTGAGGCATGAGACTTGAGACCTGAGACCTGAGACCTGAGACCTGAGACCTGAGACCTGAGACCTGAGACATGAGACATGAGACATTAGACCTGAGACATTAGACATGAGACATGATACATGAGACATTAGACCTGAGACATTAGACATGAGACATGAGACCTGAGACCTGAGACATGAGACCTGAGTCATGAGACCTGAGACATGAGACATTAGACATTAGACATGAGACATGAGACCTGAGACATGAGAAATGAGACATGAGACATAAGACATTAGACCTGAGACATGAGACATTAGACCTGAGACCTGAGACCTGAGACCTGAGACCTGAGACCTGAGACCTGAGACATGAGACCTGAGACATTAGACATTAGACATTAGACATTAGACATTAGACATTAGACATGAGACTTGAGACCTGAGACATGAGACATTAGACATTAGACTTGAGACATGAGACATTAGACCTGAGACATGAGACCTGAGACCTGAGGCATGAGACATCAGACCTGAGACATGAGACCTGAAATATGAGACCTGAGACCTCAGACACGAGACATGAGACTTTAGACCTGAGGCATGAGACTTGAGACCTGAGACCTGAGACCTGAGACCTGAGACCTGAGACCTGAGACCTGAGACCTGAGACATGAGACATGAGACATTAGACCTGAGACATTAGACATGAGACATGATACATGAGACATTAGACCTGAGACATTAGACATGAGACATGAGACCTGAGACCTGAGACATGAGACCTGAGTCATGAGACCTGAGACATGAGACATTAGACATTAGACATGAGACATGAGACCTGAGACATGAGAAATGAGACATGAGACATTAGACATTAGACCTGAGACATGAGACATTAGACCTGAGACCTGAGACCTGAGACCTGAGACCTGAGACCTGAGACCTGAGACATGAGACCTGAGACATTAGACATTAGACATTAGACATTAGACATTAGACATTAGACATTAGACATGAGACTTGAGACCTGAGACATGAGACATTAGACATTAGACTTGAGACATGAGACATTAGACATGAGACATTAGACATTAGACATGAGACATGAGACATGAGACATGAGACATGAGACATGAGACCTGAGACATGAGACCTGAGACCTGAGACATGAGTCCTGAGACATGAGACCTGAGACATGAGACATGAGACATTAGACCTGAGATATGAGACATGAGACATTAGACCTGAGACATTAGACCTAAGACATTAGACCCGAGACCGGAGACTTGAGACCTGAGACCTATGCCTCATGTCTCATGGCTCATGTCTCATGTCTCATGTCTCATGTTTTATGTCTAATGTCTAATGTCTTATGTCTCACGTCTAATGTCTAATGTCTCAAGTCTCATGTCTCATGTCTAATGTCTCAGGTCTAATGTCTCATGTCTCATGTTTAATGTCTAATGTCTAATGTCTAATGTCTAATGCCTACTGTCTAATGTCTAAAGTCTAATGTCTAATGCCTAATGTCTAATGTCTAATGTCTAATGTCTAATGTCTCAAGTCTCAAGTCTCATGTCTCATGTCTCATGTCTCATGTCTCATGTCTCATGTCTCATGTCTCATTTCTCATTTCTCATGTCTCATGTCTCATGTTTTATGTCTAATGTCTAATGTCTTATGTCTCATGTCTAATGTCTAATGTCTCAAGTCTCATGTCTCATGTCTAATGTTTCATGTCTCATGTCTCATGTTTAATGTCTAATGTCTAATGTCTATTGTCTAATGTCTAATGTCTAATGTCTAATGTCTAATGTCTAATGTCTAATGTCTAATGTCTAATGTCTAATGTCTAATGTCTAATGTCTAATGTCTAATGTCTAATGTCTAATGTCTCATGTCTCATGTCTCAGGTCTCAAGTCTCAAGTCCAATGTCTCATGTCTCATGTCTCATGTCTCATGTCTCATGTCTAATGTCTAATATCTAATGTCTCATGTCTCAGCTCTAATGTCTCATGTCTTTTGTCTCATGTCTCAGGTCTCAAGCCACATGTCTCATGTCTCATATCTCATGTCTCATGTCTAATGTCTCATGTCTAATGTCTAATGTCTCATGTCTCAGGTCTACTGTCTCATGTCTCATGTCTCATGTTTAATGTCTAATGTCTAATGTCTAATGTCTAATGCCTACTGTCTAATGTCTAATGTCTTATGTCTAATGCCTAATGCCTAATGTCTAATGTCTAATGTCTCAAGTCTCAATTCTCATGTCTCATGTCTAATGTCTCATTTCTCATGTCTCATGTCTCATGTTTTATGTCTAATGTCTAATGTCTTATGTCTCATGTCTAATGTCTAATGTCTCAAGTCTCATGTCTCATGTCTAATGTCTAATGTCTCATGTCTCATGTTTAATGTCTAATGTCTAATGTCTATTGTCTAATGTCTAATGTCTAATGTCTAATGTCTAATGTCTAATGTCTAATGTCTAATGTCTAATGTCTCATGTCTCATGTCTCAGGTCTCAAGTCTCAAGTCCAATGTCTCATGTCTCATGTCTCATGTCTCATGTCTCATGTCTAATGTCTAATAACTAATGTCTCATGTCTCAGGTCTAATGTCTCATGTCTTTTGTCTCATGTCTCAGGTCTCAAGTCACATGTCTCATGTCTCATGTCTCATGTCTCATGTCTCATGTCTAATGTCTAATGTCTAATGTCTCATGTCTCATGTCTCATGTCTCATGTCTCATGTCTCATGTCTCATGTCTCATGTCTAATGTCTCAGGTCTCATGTCTCAGGTCTCAGGTCTCAGGTCTCATGTCTCAGGACTCAGGTCTCATGTCTCATGTCTAATGTCTCAGGTCTCATGTTTTGTGTCTCAGGTCTCAGGTCTCAGGTCTCAGGTTTCAGGTCTCAGGTGTCATGTCGAAAGTCTCAGGTCTCACGTATCAGTTCTCAGGTCTCATGTCTCAATTTTCAGGTCTCAAGTCTAAGGTACCAGTTCGCAAGTCTCAGATCTCAGGTCTCATGTGTTAAGTATAAAGTCTCAAGTTTCAGGTCTCAAATCCCATGTCTCAGGTGTCATGTCTAAGGTCTAAAGTGTCTAGTTACATGTCTTCTTGTTTCAAGTTTCAAAGCCGCATAAATTTAAAGTTCGTTTTTTACACGGTTTTCCGCAATTAGCACGGTTTTTTTTTACACGGTTTTCGGGAATTAACACGGTTTTTTTTACACGGTTTTTTTTTACGCGGTACGTATATCAGTGTAAAAAAAGACCTTACATACATCAACTATCTCAAAATTGTCTAAACTTCAAGATTTTTGTTTGATATGTTGGCAGGGAAAATCTCCCGTGAATGGCGGCAATGGCCCTGTTTTAAGCCAAAGACGTAAAATCTCTTGGTTTCTTCTGATGAGATTTAAAAAAAAATTGCTTGGTTCAAAACAGCTAATAAAATAAACAAAATGACAAATGACAAAAATAAAAAGATACACAAGACAGAAAAAATAGATAGCAAAAACAAAATATTTCAAAAGCGTCAAAAGAAAAGCGAAAAAAAAATTATTTCGTTAAGACAATAATAAATCATAATTAAGACAAAAATTTGACGAATACTTATTAAAAATTAAGACAAAAATAGCAAAAAATTGTAACAAAAGTAAGTAAAAAATAAAACAAAATAAACAAAAATGCGAAGTGAAAATTGTCGATAATAAGAAAAAATTGGTAGAAAATAAGACAAAAATGAGAAGATCATAAAACAAAAATTTACAAAAATGATATTAAAATGAGACAAAATAATTAAAAAAATAAGAGAAACATGGGGTGAAATGAGAAAAAAAATACAAAATTAAGTGAAAAGTGATAAAATATTGAAACAGACATGATAAAAAATGAATAAAAACTAAGGGAAAAAGAAAAAAGTAAGGCAAATATAATACAAAAATGAAACAAAGCAAAATAAATATGAAAAAAAGATGACAAAACAACTAGACAAAGCAGAGCCAACAGTTACACGTAAACGTAATAAAAAACTCAACAATGATACCTGAAATTAGTTTAAAGACAAACACATTAGAGACAAAAATAATACCATAATTGAAAACTACAATTAACAAAAATCAGACAAAATTGAGACCAAATACGTGAGAATTGGGACAAAAAGAAAATAAAAACGAGACAAAAATGAAACATAAATTTGAAACATTTTAGACAAAAACTAAATTTTCAAGAATTTTTTTCTGATTTTTGTCCAGTGAGACCAACATAAAAACTGTATAACAAAAATAACTTGAAAACGAGACAAAAAAAGGACACTGATTCGTTCGGAATGCGATAAAACAGGACAAAAAAGCTTTCAATACGCTACAAAAATGACAGGAAAATGAGTCAAAATGGATATAAAACTAAGACAAAAAAAAAGCTAACAGTGAGACAGGTATAATACATCTATCAAATAAAACAACAAACAACGGGCTAAAGATGAGACAAATCTGAGAGAAAAATAAAAAAAAAAAGTATAAAATAAAAATGTAAAAAGACTATGACGAATAAGAGACAAAAATGAACCAAAAACCTGAAAAAACGAAAACTACAAAAATAAAACTAAAAAGTTACAAAAATAAAACGAAAAGTTGACAAAAATAAGAAAATGATAAAAATGAAAACTGACAAAACTGGCAAAATCTACAAAAATGACAAACAAAAAAATTACAAAAATGACAAGACAAAAAATGAATAAAATTACAAAAATTAATAAAATTACAAAAATTACAAAAAGTTGTCAAAAATGAAAAAATTAACAAAATAACAAAACTGATAACAATGACAAAAATGACAAAAATGAAAAAAATAACAAAAATAACAAAAATGACAAAAATAACAAAAATAATAAAAAAGACAAAAATGACAAAAATGACAAAAATGACAAAAAATGACAAAAATGACAAAAATGACAAAAATGACAAAAATGACAAAAATGACAAAAATGACAAAAATGACAAAAATGACAAAAATGACAAAAATGACAAAAATAACAAAAATGACAAAAATGACAAAAATGACAAAAATGACAAAAATGACAAAAATGACAAAAATGACAAAAATGACAAAAATGACAAAAATGACAAAAATGACAAAAATGACAAAAATGACAAAAATGACAAAAATGACAAAAATGACAAAAATGACAAAAATGACGAAAATGACAAAATTGACAAAATTGACAAAAATGAATAAAATTACAAAAATTAATAAAATTACAAAAATTACATAAAATTGTCAAAAATGACGAAAATGACAAAATTGACAAAATTGACAAAAATGAATAAAATTACAAAAATTAATAAAATTACAAAAATTACATAAAATTGTCAAAAATGACAAAATAAACAAAAGGACAACACTGACAAAAATGAAAAAAAAAACAAAATAACAAAATAATAAAAATAACAAAAATAACAAAAATGACAAAAATAACAAAAACGAAAATAAGACACAAATGGCAAAAATGACAAAAGTGACAGAATAACAAAAATGACAAAAATGACAAAAATGACAAAAATGACAAAAATGACAAAAATGACAAAAATGACAAAAATGACAAAAATGACAAAAATGATAAAAATGACAAAAATGACAAAAATGACAAAAATGACAAAAATGACAAAATTGACAAAAATGACAAAAATGACAAAAATGACAAAAATGACAAAAATGACAAAAATGACAAAAATTACAAAAAATTACAAAAATGACAAAAATGACAAAAATGACAAAAATGACAAAAATGACAAAAATGACAAAAATTACATAAATAACAAACATTACAAAAATTGCAAAAATTCTTAAAATTATAAAAATGACAAAAATGACAAAAATTACAAAAATGACAAAAATGACACAAATGACAAAAATGACAAAAATGACAAAAATGGCAAAAATGGAAAAACTGGCAAAAATGACAAAAATGACAAAAATGACAAAATTGACAGAAATTACAAAAATTACAAAAAGGACAAAAATGACAAAAATGACAAAAATGACAAAAATGACAAAAATGACAAAAATTACATAAATAACAAACATTACAAAAATTGCAAAAATTCTTAAAATTATAAAAATGACAAAAATGACAAAAATTACAAAAATTACAATAAAGATAACAATGACAAAAATGACAAAAATGACAAAAATGACAAAAATGACAAAAATGACAAAAATGACAAAAATGACAAAAATGACAAAAATGACAAAAATGACAAAAATGACAAAAATGACAAAAATGACAAAAATGACAAAAATGACAAAAATGACAAAAATGACAAAAATGACAAAAATGACAAAAATGACAAAAATGACAAAAATGACAAAAATGACAAAAATGACAAAAATGACAAAAATGACAAAAATGACAAAAATGACAAAAATGACAAAAATGACAAAAATGACAAAAATGACAAAAATGACGAAAATGACAAAATTGACAAAAATGAATAAAATTACAAAAATTAATAAAATTACAAAAATTACATAAAATTGTCAAAAATGACAAAATAAACAAAAGGACAACACTGACAAAAATGAAAAAAAAAACAAAATAACAAAATAATAAAAATAACAAAAATAACAAAAATGACAAAAATAACAAAAACGAAAATAAGACACAAATGGCAAAAATGACAAAAGTGACAGAATAACAAAAATGACAAAAATGACAAAAATGACAAAAATGACAAAAATGACAAAAATGACAAAAATGACAAAAATGACAAAAATGACAAAAATGACAAAAATGACAAAAATGACAAAAATGACAAAAATGACAAAAATGACAAAAATGACAAAAATGACAAAAATGACAAAAATGACAAAAATGACAAAAATGACAAAAATGACAAAAATGACAAAAATGACAAAAATGACAAAAATGACAAAAATGACAAAAATGACAAAAATGACAAAAATGACAAAAATGACAAAAATGACAAAAATGACAAAAATGACAAAAATGACAAAAATGACAAAAATGACAAAAATGACAAAAATGACAAAAATGACAAAAATGACAAAAATGACAAAAATGACAAAAATGACAAAAATGACAAAAATGACAAAAATGACAAAAATGACAAAAATGACAAAAATGACAAAAATGACAAAAATGACAAAAATGACAAAAATGACAAAAATGACAAAAATGACAAAAATGACAAAAATGACAAAAATGACAAAAATGACAAAAATGACAAAAACTGACAAAAATGACAAAAATGACAAAAATGACAAAAATGACAAAAATGACAAAAATGACAAAAATGACAAAAATGACAAAAATGACAAAAATGACAAAAATGACAAAAATGACAAAAATGACAAAAATGACAAAAATGACAAAAATGACAAAAATGACAAAAATGACAAAAATGACAAAAATGACAAAAATGACAAAAATGACAAAAATGACAAAAATGACAAAAATGACATAAATGACAAAAATGACAAAAATGACAAAAATGACAAAAATGACAAAAATGACAAAAATGACAAAAATGACAAAAATAACAAAAATAACAAAAATAACAAAAATAACAAAAATGACAAAAATGACAAAAATGACAAAAATGACAAAAATGACAAAAATGACAAAAATGACAAAAATGACAAAAATGACAAAAATGACAAAAATGACAAAAATGACAAAAATGACAAAAATGACAAAAATGACAAAAATGACAAAAAATGACAAAAATTCCAAAAATGACATTAATAACCAAAAATGTAAAAATGACAAAACTGGTCAGAATTACAAGAATTACAAAAATGACAAAAATTGCAAAAATGTCAAAAATGAAAAAAATGCCCAAAATGACAAAAATAACAAAGATGACATAAATGATCAAAATGAAAAAAACGACAAAATTGAAATAATTAACATAAATGTCTTAAACGACAAAAAGAATTTAAAAAAAAAATACAAAAATCTGACTTTTTCAAGAAATATCAAAACAACATTCAACTCGTGGATTAACCACTTCCTCTTCACGCTGGGCCACGTTCAACCATTAATGTTTGAAAAATAACCATAATGGCAGTTTTGTGGATCAAGTCGTTTTATGAGTTTTCAGTGAAAACTCATAAAATGAGATTCCATAGAGAACTTGGATAATGGTTATTTTTCAAGCATGGTCGAAAAAATAAAAATGGTTCGAAACTAATAGGAAATCTTTTCTTTTTAAATATGAATCGTCAGAAATTTCATTCAATTAAGCTTATAATAAATTCTAAAAGAAATCAATCTATGAGATACTGAACAGATTTTTATTTTGATAAAATTAAGTTTTAAATTGCCTTCCCCGGAATCTGTACTGTTGGTGTTGGTGAAAGAACTGGCGGAAGATAGTTTAGCCGGTCGAGGGATGATTGCATCGATTATCCTCATGTCGGCCTCTAATATCAGTTACGGATGAGGCTCTGCTGCTGTTCCTCTGATGTTTATACAGCACGCTCCCCGATCTGATTTTATTTTAGTGCTGGTATTTTCTCTCGCAAATTTCGGAACTGATAAAACTTTTCGATGCAGCAAATGTAGGAAGTTCCGGTTCACCTGTAATTTTTATTTTTATGGGTATTAATTTCGGATGCATTTGACAGATTTCCAATAATGGTATGTACTTACCCAAAGACGTGACGGCAACTGGAGCAAAATAAAGTTAGGATTCCGTTGAGAGAACCGACGAATTTCTGTCTGCGGCGGAACTGCTGCTGCTCTTGACTTTTGATAATTTATAGTTGCTCTTCAATCACTCTTGTCTGAAAATGGAATAGAAATTCAATTCATTTAATTTAATATACTGTTAATATCAAGCAAATACTTACAATTTGTATTTCCAAGTCATCCACACCGAAAATAATTTTCACTTAAAATGTAAGTGACCTCTGGAGTGAATTTGCGCCATTTGTGAAATCATGTGAATTTTAAGTGACCGTCAAGTGATATTCACTTAAGTGACTGGTCAAGTGAATTTCAAGTGAGTGACTAAGTGAATTCTAAGTGAGCCTGAAGTAAATATGAAATGTATGCTCAGGTCTATTAAATCTTTGAGTAATAGTGATTTTAAGATGAAATTTCGGAATAAAAATTATCAATAAACTTCGTTTAATCAAAACAATTATTTATTTATTTGCGAATTCGATAAAATACATTGTTTTTTCACAAATTTATTGATGGGTTCAAATTAAAGTTTTGGCTTGAAATACTCATCGACTTTTTCGATTTTTTCCCAAAATTTAGGTTGATTTTTTCTGAAAATAAAAAAAATAAATTAATAACCCGCATAATCAATTACAGAGAATATTCTATATTGTCTCTAAACGTTATCGTTTATTGTAAAGTGAACAGTATATGTACAATAACACAGACCATATTAACAATCTGTATTATGATTATCTGTTAAAGTACCATATGGGGAAAGGGCTGTTAAGCATGTTTACCATTCAAAAAGAGCGATTTTTTCGAACAAATATTTCATGCTACATTATTGGATACGGTTAAAATATCATCCACTTTTGGCGAGCAAAACAATCTACCTGAATGTTCTAGCTACGTTGGAATACAAAATCATAGATTTCATCAACTTCAATGGATATAGTTTGCTTATAGTAGTTTGTAGTAAAAATAACGCTCAATCATACGTTCCGCATATTGTAAAATATTTTTAAAAAGAGCTTCCCTGTACCATAACCAATATAGTTCCAATTCTTTCCCACAAAAAATAAAATAAAATTAAAAAATTTAAATGTTGAGATTTTTATTTTTTATTTCTGATATTATACATGGATTATACAATCTTACCTATTTGTGCAGATCTGCATTGTTCAGCCTTTCAGTAGATTTTTTTTCCGCTCTCCGCTCAGCAGAGATCTTTGTTTCTGTAATTTCATTAGTTTTATTTAATCTCACTAGTTTTTATCGATAATATAATATAGTTTTACTTACTTTTCGCGTTCTGTGTGTTTTTCTCAGCGTGATTCTTTTTTTTCGGAGCCATTTTGAACACAGTTTTCAGTTCCGAACCTGGCGTGGGGTTGCCGACACAAATTTTAACGAAGTGAAGTGAAAATTAGCAGATGCTGAACCCAAGAGCGAAAAAATGCATAAGCTCACAACTACATCTTAAAATAACAATATTAGTTATTATCCGCAAGAGGTGAAATGATAACGACTTGTCTAACTCATACAATGTTGTCAATGTTGTTTTTTTTTTTTAATTTAATGTCTAATGCTAAGAAAATATAAGGAAACTTTGTCGTACACTGTTAGAGTCCTGGATAAGGTCCAGAGACAATATTCAAAGGTTGCAAATTTTTATTCTCTTATTATACTATACTTACTAAATCATATATCATATTGTCACTGTCACTGATACGATCCTGTCATAATTTATTGAGGTAATAAAATTTTGAACATGTATAATGAAATGATACTTGGAAGATATTTCATACTGGTACTGCTACCAATATATTAAGTTAATAGTTAGTACTATATCCCCAACTGTTTTTAATTATGCGGGAATGTTTCGAGGTTTTATTTTCATGATATGTACCTACTTTCTTTTATTTGCACTGTTCTTGAAAATTTCAGAATAAAAATACCATCGGGAAGCATTTCCAAAACCTGTTTTGAAGGACAGAAAGAAAAATAAACATTAAATTGAAATATTTTGATTATTGAAAATTTATCACAACTTACATCCAACAAAGATTTCCCACCATGACCAATTTATTCATAGTTGCTCTGTAGAAGTTACAACTTCTGCCGATTCATATTTTGGCCCCTCATTCGGATGAATAGTTGCACTACGACGTATTATCCGCCTCACAGGATATTTTTCTCGGGCTCTGGAAGTATATAATTGTTATGAAACTTATAAATGACTCTTTTTCTGCACCTACCAGCTCATACACAATTCTGTTATGTTTCCATAATAAAAACAATCTTTCACAACATGGCTGTCATTCGCTACCTGTACATTCATTTCAATTTTAAGTGACCGGTCAAGTGAATTTGACAATTAAGTGACGGGTCAAGTGAATTTTAAGTGAGAATGTAATGAAATTGAAGTGAGCGGCGAAGTAAGTGGATTTTCAGATGAATTTCAAGTGACAGTCACTTAAAACTTATGTGATGAGTTAGTGAACATTGATTCGGTCACTTGAAACATAAGTGACGGGTAAGTGAAATCTACATGAGCCACTTGAAATGAAGAAATTCACTGAACTCCCACTTTTAAGTGAAACGTCAAGTGTATTTTAAGTGTGATTTTGGGTTCAGTGCAGTACAGTTTTTTTTTTTAAATTTATTAGAGCAAACGCACCAATAAGTGAGTATACCCGGCCCGGTTTTGCTCATTTCAGCGGACCGGTTTTGGGATACACACTCTTTCGCGCACCGGGCGGTAGCATAATTATTTTTAAATTTAGCATTGCACTGAGAAAACTTTTGAAGAAAATCTTAATCTTAAATTAATACGGACCGAGTAAATTTTCGGAGTCGTCCACCAAACGGCTCTTCTAGTTACATGACCATTTTTGGTCATAAAATACGATGCTTCGAGTTTGTTTATCTGAAATTGAGTGAGAAAGGAAAAAATGTTATCAAAATTCATAGGTAGAAAACAATATAAAATACAAAATAAATAACTCACCTCCAAAAAAATCCATCCACAATTTTAATCTCATACAATTTACAACATACAACTTCTTTTTTCTATCCAACGTGCTGACTGAAATACTTGCTGCTCCGAAAAACTGGGTCCCATTAGTTGCAAACTTATTGAGAGACTTCGTTTCGAAAGCCGAATTGGTGGGGACAGTACTGGAATGCCACCCATACGGTTGGATACAAAAATCCTGCACAGCGCACTGGTCTCGATTATTATTACTCCGAGAAAAATCCTCGAAGCTTCACTCAAGGTTGTGGGAGTCAGTATATAAAATGTCTACTACACGGAATGCACAAAATTTTCAGCAAGCAATCGTCGGACTTGAAGGGCTTTTCGGAAATATTTCATGGAATTAGTTTCTGCGCAATAAAAAAAGTTTCCGATTTCCGTTCGTTTGTTTAATTCTGCTTAAAACGGTAAAATTTTTTTCAGTGCATGTTTGCTCTCGCCCCTTTCTAGTGAGCAAATTTGGTGATTTTGTTGGTCCCGACGGCAACGGCCCTATTTTGCTCACCTTCATACTAACCCCCGGTGCGGTATGGAAGTGATTAAATTCGTGAGCATTTTCACTTTGCTCGCGATTGCTGCGGATGCCCTTAGCGAGCCAAAGCGGAATCAAAAACAAAACAATCACTTGAACGATAAACATGGCGACTGTTTTTTCAGTCATTTTTTTGTTGAATTTCAACCATTATCAACATTTTCTTCATGAACTCGGAAAATGGTTGAAATTTAACGATTCATAACGGTTGAAAAACAACAATTTTAGGAGTTTTTCTTAAAATACCATAAAATGTATGAAAAACAATCATTTATGGTTAAAAAAAAACGAGCGTGTTCTCCAACCTCTTCAACATGACATTTCGAAATTTATTTTGACGTTCCAAGGACGGAAGGGAAAACCAAGGAATATTTAAATAAGGTAGTGTCGAGAGCCATATTGGATTTTTTTTGTGACGTCACAAAAACGAATGTATCGAAAATTTATATGCGAATGGCAGAAATTTCAAAGAAAAACATATTTTAGAACGAAAATGAATTCCAATTACATTTTGATTGCGTAGTAAGACCTCTATTTCACTATGTTATGAAATTGTCTGGTCCTTTGAAGATTGCATTATATTTTTTTTCTCATTTTAATAATGAACGCAATGTCATCTTGAAGCTAAAACGTTCAAAAACGAAGATGAAATCTACTTTTAAAAGGTCTAGCTGGTAGTTATTGAGTGTTGAACTGATTGTCATGATTTTTATCCAATCGGTTTACCATATTCAATTCTTATGAAGAACAATTAACATCAATTGATTATTGTTAACTCGATTTACTAAAATGCGAATAAATAATTGTGGTTTTATATAAAAGTTTGTTTTTTGATAACTTTTTTGTAATAAGGATCTTAAACTGCACTGACTTGATCATTTTCATGGAAGACTTCGAACTAATTTTCAAGTTTTGCAAATTCGAGTAAGGAAAATCCACTGTTTTTTTCGAACTTCGATGGTCTATTTCATACAAAAATTACTCGAAAATCCATCTTTTTTCGTACCAATCTTGAAGAGCAAGAATCCTTCTAGAATAACAGGTATTAAAAGTGGAACATTTCCAGCAAATTCTTCAAATTATCAACTAAAACGGCAAATTTCCTAGTAAATTAACAGATTTTTCGTGATTGTGACGTCGCAGTGTGTACTAATACTAAAGCAGGGCTGCCTCGACACTACCTTCTTTAAATATTCCTTGAGGGAAAACACAAAAATCTCTCGTCATCGTCGCACCACAAAAGGCTTGTAAAATTTTAGTGAATGTGATAAAGTAGAAAATTAACCCATAAAATCCAAACAAAACTCGGTTAATTTAATTGTTGCACGTTCCTGCTAGCAGTTCTCATCTTCGACTTCTTCGGCTGATTGAATTCAATTCCGGAAAATGGCCGTCAAAGCAATCAATGATGAGGCCCACTTCCAGGCGGAACTTTCGGCCGCTGGTGGCAAGTTGGTTGTGGTCGATTTCACCGCTACCTGGTAAGATTTCAAGACTTTCCTTTTGTTGTTTTTGTTTCTGGTTGACTCATTACTTAAGGCTGTTCCACGAAATCTCAGGTGTAGCCCCTGCCGGAATATTGCTCCGCTGTTCGAGCAGCTTCCAGCCAAATACCCGAAGGCTGTCTTCCTGAAGGTTGACGTGGACAAATGTTCGGAGACAGCATTTTCGCAGGGCGTTTCCGCTATGCCTACCTTTATCTTCTATCGGGCCAAGACCAAGATCGACCGAATGCAGGGCGCGGACATCAACGGGCTGGAAGCCAAAATCCAGAAGCACTACGAAGCGAGTGTCGACGAATCCGGCGAAGACTACGGTCACGGAATGGTAGAGTTATTGAACGGTCATAAGAAATAAAAAAATTAAATGACGTTTTTCATTCCAGCTGGATCTCGTTACGTTCATTCAGAAGAACCAATGCGAATGCTTGAATGAATCCGACGATCACCCGTTGACGAATGCGCTCAGCGCCACTGGGGGTCACTTGGAGTCCGGCTGCGATGAACAGCTGATCATTTCCGTTACCTTCAATCAGGTGGTTAAGATCCATTCGATCAAATTCAAGTCTCCCCCTGCCCATGGTCCGAAAAATGTTAAGTTGTTCATCAACCAGCCACGGACGATCGATTTCGACCAGGCCGAATCACAGATCTCGGTGCAGGATTTGGTGCTGGAGGAGAAGGATCTGGAAAATGGCACCCCGGTTCAGCTGCGCTATGTAAAGTTCCAGAACGTCCAAAACATTCAGCTGTTTGTGAAGGACAATCAAAGCGGAGACGAGAGAACGATTATCGAACATTTGGCTTTCATTGGATCGCCCATCGCAACCACCAAGATGGACGATTTCCAGCGTTTGGCTGGCAAGAAGGGCGAAAGCCACTAGAAGACGGAAAATACCGATTGACTGACCTCGGTTCAGGATTGAATGGTTCGAAATTGCAAATTTGAGTTTGCTGAAATTTATGCAGAGGAGGAAGATCTTTTTTTACATAAATTATTGAATAAAGCGAGCATATTTTAAATTGAACCCAATGTGTTTGATGATTTATGTTTAACATTAGTTTTTTTTTTCAAAATTGACGTAAAAATTTTGATTTCTTTTCGTGTTACTTAAAAATTAAAATTCAGATATAAATTTTGTTTTGATAAGCTTTATTCCTTAAAGCTCAGTTTCACAATTAACAACAATTTATCCTCTTAAATGCTAACATCAGATTAAACGGCCACCGTCCACATTTCTTTACAGCCAGGGCAAACCGTCAATCGACGCAGGTACTTTTTCATACATTCCCTGTGGAAAGCCTGGGGACATTTTTCGCATTGGATACCCTGAAAATACAGAATTTAAACTTCATGACATCAAAGGCATTTTTTTTATCAACAAAGATAACTCACATAAAACACAGATTCGTTGCACAGCGTGCAACGATGCATCTGCTCTGGAAAGTTGGTACTCAGATATCGCTCAAATTCGGCCACAACTCGAGGCCCAAAGCACCAATGATCATCCAGCTGTATGAAGTAGCCCATCTTTTCCCACTCGTCCAGCAGCTCTTCGGCACGCACCTTGCTGATACTTTTCCCGGCCAGCTGACCGGTCAAATTAAGACAAACGATCGGCCTCAAACGATGTTCCTCGGCCAGGGCCATCTCTCGGAGCATCAGTCGGAACAGTGACAGCTCCGGTTCCGAGTAGCAGTTCTGTAGCCGGTCCAGTGGGGCCTCAGTTTGATTGCAAAACACGTAGAAGTCCGTCGAGACCGGTTCATAATGTACGAATATTATCCGCTGATCGTAGCGATGAATGCGCCCATTGATCGATGCTACAATGTCCGGCACCTGATCTTCAGTGGGAATACTTTCGTCGGAATGGTCTGAGAGAAATGTTCAGTTTTATTCTGGCCTATCTTTGAGCCGTTAATTTTGTTTTTCGAAATATTAATGGGGTTTGATTATTTTTCAAATAAACGCGCTAACCCGCAATTTTTTTAATTTTTTTTAATTCCTTTTAAAACGGTATTTTGTATTCAAGGAACAGAGATTCTTTTTGAAAAATAAAAAAAAAAATAAAAAAAAAATACTTACGCTTGCCGAAGATAGCCAGCAGTGCTTTGTAAGCTTGTTTGGCGCTCATAGTTCCATGATGGGAAACCGTTTGCAGGAACGCTCGATGGACATCCGTATAGGACATTGCTGATGGCATTTCTTACTGGATAGTTGCTGTTGTTGAGTTTTCGACTCTTTGGTAACGATTGTATCTGTTGAATAACAGAAATTTTTAGTTTAAACCACTTTCAAACAACGCTTTTCTTCTTCTTCTTCTTCTTCTCTTTTATGGCAAGCTGACGTTCAGCTAAACTGCCAAGTCTTGTCAGATTCAGGGGTGGTTTTGTGCTACATATGCATCTTTACGCGGTTAAACTTTACAGTGGTTTTAGTTGTTTACCTCAGCAAGGGTTTTTTGTTTATTTTATACGTGCTTGAACTGGTTAAGGTGCATAAAAGGTTGCTGTTTTACTTCAAACATTGATGTTATTTATCTTTATAAATTTAGCTATTTCCTTTAAAATTTTAATGTCAGTTTTCTCTAAGATAGTGTCTATGTTGTTATTTGTGATTAAAGCTTGAAATTTAGATCTATTTCTATCCCGCATAATTAAAAACAGTTGGGGATATAGTACTAACTATTAACTTAATATATTGGTAGCAGTACCAGTATGAAATATCTTCCAAGTATCATTTCATTATACATGTTCAAAATTTTATTACCTCAATAAATTATGACAGGATCGTATCAGTGACAGTGACAATATGATATATGATTTAGTAAGTATAGTATAATAAGAGAATAAAAATTTGCAACCTTTGAATATTGTCTCTGGACCTTATCCAGGACTCTAACAGTGTACGACAAAGTTTCCTTATATTTTCTTAGCATTAGACATTAAATTAAAAAAAAAAAACAACATTGACAACATTGTATGAGTTAGACAAGTCGTTATCATTTCACCTCTTGCGGATAATAACTAATATTGTTATTTTAAGATGTAGTTGTGAGCTTATGCATTTTTTCGCTCTTGGGTTCAGCATCTGCTAATTTTCACTTCACTTCGTTAAAATTTGTGTCGGCAACCCCACGCCAGGTTCGGAACTGAAAACTGTGTTCAAAATGGCTCCGAAAAAAAAGAATCACGCTGAGAAAAACACACAGAACGCGAAAAGTAAGTAAAACTATATTATATTATCGATAAAAACTAGTGAGATTAAATAAAACTAATGAAATTACAGAAACAAAGATCTCTGCTGAGCGGAGAGCGGAAAAAAAATCTACTGAAAGGCTGAACAATGCAGATCTGCACAAATAGGTAAGATTGTATAATCCATGTATAATATCAGAAATAAAAAATAAAAATCTCAACATTTAAATTTTTTAATTTTATTTTATTTTTTGTGGGAAAGAATTGGAACTATATTGGTTATGGTACAGGGAAGCTCTTTTTAAAAATATTTTACAATATGCGGAACGTATGATTGAGCGTTATTTTTACTACAAACTACTATAAGCAAACTATATCCATTGAAGTTGATGAAATCTATGATTTTGTATTCCAACGTAGCTAGAACATTCAGGTAGATTGTTTTGCTCGCCAAAAGTGGATGATATTTTAACCGTATCCAATAATGTAGCATGAAATATTTGTTCGAAAAAATCGCTCTTTTTGAATGGTAAACATGCTTAACAGCCCTTTCCCCATATGGTACTTTAACAGATAATCATAATACAGATTGTTAATATGGTCTGTGTTATTGTACATATACTGTTCACTTTACAATAAACGATAACGTTTAGAGACAATATAGAATATTCTCTATATATTGTAATTGATTATGCGGGATATTTAGTGCAGTTAAATAAAATGTGATTAATATCTTCTTTTACCTGGCAATGATCGCAGTTTTCGTCTCTCGCAATCTTCCACTGATAAAGTTTTTCTTTTGTCAAGGTGTGGTGTGTCCTTAGTCTTCCGATTGTTATTATTTCGTGTGTATCGAGTTTTAAGTTTTTGCACCAAAGTTGTGTGTATGGTTGGGGGTGTAAATTGTAATATTTTTTACCTTTTATTTCAGATTCTTTTTTGTAGATCATTTTCCATTCTTCGAAGGATTCGTTTTTGGCAATATTCATTCCATCCTTTAGTGGAATTGTTGAGTAATAAAAATTATTGCAGAGGCAACCTTCTTTCGCTAGCTGATCAGCTGTTTCGTTTCCACCCACTCCTACATGAGCCGGGATCCATTGTAGGTGGATGTTTTTATTGGTTGTTTTCAATTTGTTAACAATCTCTGCAACTATGTAATTATTTTTTACTTTTTGGTTTCTAATACTTTCTAATCCCGATTTAGAATCCGTACAAATTACGAAGTTTGAATTATTTTTTGTTTCAATTATTTCTAGTGCTATTTTGATTGCTGTGAGCTCTACATTCATAATGGAAAGTTCTTTGTTCAATCTAATCGAGATTTTTTCATTGTTTAAATTTATCCATATTCCTGCTCCTGCTTCATCAGGTGTTTTGGATCCATCTGTGAAAAATTGAATGTAATCTTGATATTTTTCTTGAATTAGACTATTAGTTACTATTTTGATTGTATCATTATTCATTTCGTTTCTTTTCAGGTTTGGGATTGTAAGGTGGATTTTATGTAACTCAAATGGTTTTTCGCTGAATGTGTTAATTTTGGGTTGGGATGTTATTGCTAAAAGGTAATTATTTTCAAAAACTGTTCTTTCCAGGAATGTATAGAATTTTGGTAAGGTATTGTATTCTATGAATTTATTTGTGATATCTGTGATTGGTTTCTGAAACAGAAAATCTTTAAGCATTTGTTTTTTAGTTAGGTAATTGGCTCTACATTTAAGAGGTATTTCACCTGCTTCCGAATAAAGTACATTCGTGGGAGTTGATTTTAAAAGTCTGAGACTAGTTCTGATAGAAGCGTTATATATGGTGTTAAGTTTGTTAAGATTTGATTTAGCTGTGCCCCCGTATATGGAGATTCCATAATCTAGTTGGGATCTGATTATCGCATTATTCACCTTTAGAACCGTTTGGGGGTGTGCTCCAGTCGATTTTCGGGCTATCATTTTTATAATATTCAACCTTTTCCTAGCTTTGGTTTCTAAATACGCGATATGTGGTTTATGAGACAATTTATTGTCAATTATATATCCCAAATATTTATGTTTATCTATTTGTGTTATTGGTTTGTTATTTATTTGAATGTTTATGCGGTCAGCTATTCTAGCATGGAACAAAATAACTGCGGATTTTTCGGGATTTACTGCTATTTTCAGTTTTCTTAGTTCTTGTTCAAAAGTATTAAGTATAATGTTTGCTGTTCGCTCAATTTCTTCCATGGAATCGCCTATGATAGTGATAGCGAAGTCGTCGGCAAATTGTTTTAAAATTACTTTATCAGTAGTAATATTGTGTAAGGTTATCGTATATAAGTTGAAAAGCAAAGGGGACAGTGGGCATCCCTGGGGTAGTCCCTTGTCCGTTAGTTTTTCTATTTTAGTGTTTGCTGTTTCTAAAATTATTTTTCTTTGGGTGAGATATGCATGTAGCCACTTAAGAATATTTGTTGGTATTTTTAATGAATCTAAATTTTTGAGAAGTATGCTCACGTCGACCGAATCAAATGCTTTTGTCAAATCTAGAAATATTGTTGTTACATATGATTTGTTTCTCTTCGCTTCTGTTATCGTTGCGACTAAATGGTTAACACAGTCTATCGCGGAGGTGTTTTCTTTGAAGCCATACGATAAAGGTGGTAATATGTTATGTTGGTCTATGTATCTATTTAAACGATTTTTAATTTGTACATTAATTATTTTGAGATTGATGTTTATTAATGATATCGGTCTGTAGGAGGTATGCAATAATTTATCTTTGTTTGGTTTTAATATTGGTATTATTTTTACTTCCAACCACTGCTTTGGAATAATCCCTTTTACCCATACTTCATTGATAAGTTCAAGAAATTTGGTTTGTAGGGGTAGGCTGATGTTTTTTAGCATAAAATATGAAAAGTTGTCATTGCCTGCTGCCGAGGTATCTTTCTTCTTTTTAATTGTTTTGAGCATATTTTCAATGCTTAGTTCTTTCCCATATTGTTCTTCCTGAACATCAAAATTACTCGACAGAAATTGTATCGGAGTTTCCTCTTTTGCAAAATTTTCTTCAATAAATTTTTTTGATAGTTCTTCGTTTGTCATTATTTCTAAATTGTCTTTATTCTTAAAATTACCTCCTATTGCTCTAATTATGTTCCACATTTGTTTAATGTTTGTGTTCTCATTTATTTCATCAAGCATTTTATTTCTGTACTTAAATATTTCTTCTTTTAGTTCTTTGTAAAATTCTCTCTCTGCTTTCTTGTAGTCTAGTTTATTTTGTAATGTAAGATTTTTCCTAAAGTTAATATGTTTTTTATTTTTTTCTTTATACAAATTTTTAATTTTGTCATTCCAATAAGGTTTAGTTTGTTTATTGCTACCTGGGGTAATGGAATAAGTTGCCTTATTGATTATTTCTTCAATTTTTTTAATCATTTGCTCTGTGTTTTCGATTGAGGATGGATCAATTTGGTTTAAATATTCTATTGCTTTTGATTTACTCGTGATTTTTTTAGGATAGTCAATACTAAATTTGTTAATGTTTTCAATTTGACATTCGATTAACTTGTGATCGGATCCAATGTCTTCTTCACTTACTTTCCAAGTTATTGAGCTAGCTATTGAAGGTGTTACTAATGTAAGGTCTAGAGCGGATGGATTTTTGTTGATATCGGGCCACCTTGTTGGTTCACCGTTGTTTAAAAAGATTATTTCATGATCGTCTATTAGTTCGCTGATATATTCACCTCTGGCATCTGCTCTTGTCGCCTTGTTGTCCCATAGTGGGTGGTGACCGTTCAGATCACCTGCTAGTATGACATCGTTCTGATTGTTAGACATAAAGTCAAAAAGGTTTTTAAGTGACGTTTTTATGTTGTTAAGATTTTCGTCTGGTGGAATATATACTGATATAAATATAGTATGTTTTTTTAAGTTTTTAATTTTAATAGCTGTTAATTCGAGGTCAACTTGAGGGATTGTTATTAATTCATAAATGAGTGTAGGGTGAATGAGAATGGCCGTACCACCGTAGCCATCTGGTCTACAGTTGTTAACGAAACTGTAATTTAGGAATTTAAATTTTTCTTCAGGCTTAAGCCAGGTTTCTTGTAGCAAGAAAATGTGAATGTTTTTTGTTGTTAAATAAGTTTTCAGTGTTTCTCTCTTCTGAAGTGGTCTTAAACTTCTTATATTAAGTTGAGCAATATTAAGATTATTCGTAAAGTTAGCCATTTTTGTTACTTTCAAAAATTTATAGTCTGTTTAAAAAAAATTTTGTAATTTGAGAGATTTTTTTTTTTTTTTTTTTTTTTTAATTAGTTTCAATAGTTTCTTCATTCATAACTGGTAAATCTAATATATTTATTTCTTCCTCTTCGTTGTTAGGGTTAGATCGGTTAATTCTGCTTAGGACTTTTTCTATAGTTAATTGAATTTCTATGAGTAGTAAGTTTTTATCGATGGAATTTGTATTTTTATTCGTAGTTTTTTCAATTATCTTTTCAAGTTGTGATTCTAGTAACTTGTTAAATTCTGTTTGAAGTTTTTCTTTTTCTGAATTTTTGTATGGATTGTGAATTATCGGTTTTGATGGTTCTAGTGCAATATCTGTTTTTGAAAAGGAATTAATTGAAGTTTTTGGTAAGGTTTTTTGCTTTTTAACGCTGTTTATAATTTTGCTGTAATTGACTATTTTGGATGGGATATTCGTGTATCTGAAGTTCTTTTGGGAGCTACTTGGACGTTCCAACAATGGGAATTCGTCGGTAGACTCTTCAAGTGGTGCGAAACGGTTTTTAGTTTTCGGATAAAGTTGTTCCGCTTCGACGTATGTCATTTTGTTAATGGTCATCGCGACATTAATATGTTCTTTCCTGATCCTTTCAGGGCAGTTCTTTTCTGTGGGCAAATGATTCCCTTTGCAGTTCCTACAAGTGGGTCGCGTTTCCGGTTTACACGACTTGTGTGACTCGTCAATAAGTTTGCCGCAAGTTTTGCAAGTCTCCTTTCCCTTGCAAGCCGCGGTTTTGTGACCTAACCTCCAACAATTGTTGCAGATACGTACTGGGTAAAAATAATTTTCCGGTTTTGCAAATACTCCGTAAATCTGAATAACTCTGGGTAATTCTAATCCCTCAAATGTAATCTTAACTGTTTTTGTTTCAATGAGTTTTTCTGTTTTTGAATTTTTATCTTTAATTTTGATTCTTTCTACCTTGATGATTTTTTTATCGGTAATCGCATTTTCTAAGATTTCTTGGTTTGTGATAGATGTTGGGATGTTTCTAATTACTCCCGTAGTTTCTCGCATCATTTGTGGGATATATGATTTAATGTTGTTGATTTTTAGAAATTCCGAGGCGTTTAATATTTTCTGGGTTTGTTCTGGTGATTTATAGATCAGTTTGTAACGAAATAGACCCGCGCGTTTTAGTTCGCAAAACTGATCTAGGTTCGCATGGTGTAAAAATTTGCCAATTTCCATCGGCTCCAGCATCTTGTTTTCTTTGTTTTTTTCTATCGCTTCGATGAAGATAATATTTGATGTACGATTTTGAATTAGGGTTGTTTGTGTGGTTTTTTTGGTTGATGATGATTGTGGATGTGGTTTTTGATTAATTTGAATTTGAGATTGTGTCTGTGTGTTATTCTCTGTTTGTGTGAGTGTAATATTTTTTGTCATTTCCTTTGTTTGTGTGCATGATGACGCTTTGGTTTTTTTCTGTTCTTGTTCAAATGTGAAATCAATTGTCCGTTTCCTGTTGTATGCCATGTCTGGAAAGCCCCGAAAGACTTCCTGGTCGTTCGATTCATCGTCTGTCATGTCGCTTACCTTATCCGGTGGAAGATTCCTAAGGTCCGCCGACTGTGACGCCATTTTGTTTTGCTCACTTACCCTAACTTATTATTAGAAACTAAAATTATTACTTTTTCTCTATTTAATTATTTACAGCTTTTATTGATACACCTTTTTTCTTGCTCTTACACATTAGTAACTTTTTTAAACTTGCTTTTGGATTAACTTAAAACACTATAATATGATTGAAATTTATACGATTTCCCCTTTCACTTTCTCAACTTGGAGCCGCTTTCAGTCCGCTCGCAAAGGCGGTTAGACGAGAAGTGAACAACGCTTTTATCAACAAAAATTTAAGTGAGCGCAACGTCTGAGAGAAAAGATTTTTAAACTTTTGGGCCATTATTGTGACAGCTCTTTGTTTATGTTGAAAATGCACGCTCCACCACTTGCGCTTAAAAAACGAAAGAAAGTTACCCAAATTGACAGAGTTATTCACGAACAAGAAAAAAATTTACCTACTTTTCTCCGAAATAGAAAAATATGGGAAAATTGAACAAATTAAAAAAAACTATCATAATTTACAGATTTCAATATACCCCAAATTATAAAATCAAAAGAATCAGATTAATTTACAAAATTAAAAAAAAAATTGTTCAACATTGACAAATTGATAAAAATTAAACAATTGGAAAAAAACAAACTTACAACATTTACCAAATCGACAAAATTATGGCTTATTTGCAAATTTGACAAAATTGAAAACAATAAAAAAAAATGGAAAACTGTTAAAAATGGAAAAACTTACTAAGTTTAAAAAAATTAAACAGCATTTTACCACAACTTACAAAATATATAAAATTTTCCAGATTTAATAGGTAAACAAAATTGACAAAATTAACAAAAAATAGTTTAATTTACATAATATATAAACTTTAAAAATTGATAAATTGGACAAATTCACATAATTTACAAAAATTAAATAATAGGCAAATTCATTAAATTGACAAAATTTGCAAGTTTTACAAAATTGACCAAATTGACATAATTTTGGCAGCATCGACAAAAATTGCCCAAACTACCAAAATTGACAAAGTTTACTAAATTTATGAAATTGACATAACTGACAAATTAACAAAACTTACAAATTAACATAATTGACAAATATTGACACATTTGAAAAAAAATCACAGAAATTATAGATAAAATTGAAAATGGATAAAAATAAAAATTTGTCAAAACTGAAAAAATTACTAAATTTTTTTTCTCAAAAACGAGTGCACCATACAACGCAAAAGGGTGAAAATTCTTTACAGTGCATGACGTCACTTATGGACGACCCTCGATCGCCGGTAAAAACAAAAGTTTTCGCGAATTTGGATTCAAAAATCTGTTTTTAAAAGTTTTCCAATTTTACGTGAAAAAAATCAGTGGAGTGCAATCAAAATGACCTCAAAATGTGGCCTCCTGACGGCAGTGCATCTTGCTAACATAAACAACACCCTGGCGGCAACCAGAAAATATGCTCTGGGCACATTATACGTACAGGTGCATCCGCAGTACCGAGATTCCATCGGGAGCCGGCCTACCGTTTTCGGAAGTTGGCTAACGAAGCTCTACCAGAGTTCTCCGTCGACTCTCGAATCAGGAATGGATCTGAGGTTTATTGTCAGTTCCCTGAAGACGAACGAAAAGGTTCCACTGAAACCGCTAATGTTGGATTTCCTATTTTTCGATTATCCGACCGCTGGGGCTCATGACGCTGAGCTGGGCTCGCTCCTAAAACTTCATCCGGGCGCTGAGGTCGTTGAACTCGGAGACAAGGCATTAGGTCTTGATTCAAGTTTGTTGGATCAAACCAGTGGGGAACTTTTCAACAACGTTGTACTGGGAGGAACCTTCGATCGGTTGCATGCCGGGCACAAGGTGCTTCTGACGCAAGCCGTTTTACTTGCAAAGCAACGGTTAGTAGTCGGTGTGACCGACGAGACCATGATTCAAAGCAAAAAGCTCTGGGAGCTGATTCTTCCGGTGGAGCAGAGGATTGCCGAAGTGAGGGATTTTCTGGAATCGATTGACCATACGTTGCAGTATGAAGTCGTTCCCATCAGTGACCCTTTCGGACCGACGGCCACGGATCCGAATATGGATGTAAGTACTCTACTCTTTTTTTTTTTTACTTTAGGTTTATGGGAAGGAAAATTTACTGGTTAAAATTGGACATCTCTTCGATAGTTTAAATTCAGGGTCTTTACAACTCAGTGCTCGGAAAATCGCAAAAAATTCTCGTTGAGCATCGTGAGAAACGACATCATAAATTTATCAGGTCCGTAACCATGATAAAAATCTTATTCTGGTGTAATTATCTAACACATTCATGTTAAGCCACGTGACCTAATCTAAGTCCTAAAATCTTCACCCCTGTTTGAAATGATAGTATAAATTGAGGGACTTTCTAACTGTCTCAATATTAACTTTAATATGGGTTTACCAGAGATGTAATCTAAATTTAATAAGCTGCACTCCGTATTCTGAAACATAACACTGCATGTAACGAATGCTTTAAAAAGGCATGATTACAAACACAAGAGTTTGTTTTCGGTTTGATTCCAGTTGATCGTGGTCAGCACCGAAACGGCACGTGGTGGGGCAAAAGTGAACGAGTTGAGGGGCAAAAATGGCCTAAACCAGCTTGCAGTTCATACGATCGATCTACTGGACGATGAATCGACTGTCGATGACAAGGAAGACAAGATCAGTTCCAGCAATCAACGGATGGACCTGCTGGGTACTCGCCTCAAGCCGAAGAAAGCGAAAAGCGATTTGGCCCAGAGCCCTTACATTATTGGACTAGTAGGTGGAATAGCTTCGGGAAAAAGTAAAATGTCCGAGCGATTTGGAAAATTGGGGGCAGGTGTAATCGACTGCGATAAGATTGCTCATCAATTGTACGAACCGGGCGAGGATTGCTACCAAACGGTAATCAATAACTTTGGATTATCCATTTTAAATGAAGACAAAACCATAAACCGAAAAGCCTTGGGTGCGGTTGTATTCAGCAATCCCGATAAGCTGGATTTGTTGAATACAATTTTGTGGGATGCTATCCTAGAACGTGCCAAGCTGCGCATCAAGGATCTGCACGAAAAGGAAGGCAAACAGGTAATCGTGATGGAAGCGGCAGTCCTGTTGAAAGCTGGCTGGCAAAATGCGTGCCACGAGGTGTGGTCCTGCATCATTCCAAAAGAGGAGGCAATTAAAAGGTTGGTGGAAAGAAATGGACTTAGTCAGGAAGAAGCCGAGAAACGTATTCAAACGCAAGCCAGTAATTCAGAGCTGGTTAGAAGCTCCGATGTAGTTTTTTGTACCGCGTGGAGCTACGAATATTCACAGCAACAAGCGGAAAAGGCATGGCGAATGTTGGAAAAGGAGCTTAGACTTAAGTTGTAGGCTTGAGAGATTTTAGGACTATGAAATGTTTTAAGCTTACAGTTGGGCTAAAGGATATTAAAGCTTTGTTATTATTCCGGGGTTTGTTTACCTTTGTTTAAAATTTAAAACATGTAAGTATACACAAGTTATAAGTTTTGCTAATATTTTATTTTTAAATGTTGAATTCTTCGAATTCCTTCCATTATTACATTATTGAATTGCACTCAAATCGTCTAGGAAGCGTATCCGAAGACACGATTAGCTGCCAGCAGCAAAGGATAAGCCTCGTTATTACAGTCCCCGTGAAAGTCATCGGTATCGACGGTCCAGAACATGATTCCTCCCAATCCTTTGTCACGCACATATCGTGCCTTCATTCCCACGGTTTTCGCATCCTCAAAGGTTGCCCACTGATCGCCGTGATAACCCACCATAACACCTGCCATGGGAAGAATTTTGGTACTCCATTTGTTGGTGATTATCTGCTCACAAAGCTCGTTGTACCCTAGGGAACCAGCGCTTTTAGTAAAAGGTCCTGGCTTTCCTGGTCCCTGAACGGTAACCCCCGTATTGAACGTAGCTACATTTCCTGGTCTAAGGGTGTAAGTTTTGGCCATTGTCGTTATTCCGAGAACGATTTTTGAAGGTGGGCACCCATTTTTCCGCAGATAGGCGACAGCCTCGTCAATCGATTCCGTCCTCTGGCCTGCCTCCGGATAAATGGGAGCATCCAAGCTTGTTTTGTCCTTTATCTTGTAATCGTAACCCATAAGATTGACGAAATCGAGAAATGAGCACAGTGCCGAAACGTTGTATGCTTGCTGAATCAATTGAGTCGAACCACCGATAGCCACAGTTAGCAACTTTTTGCGACGCTGAAATTTCTCCTTCAACTCTTCCAAAAGAAGAACAAAGTTTTCTCTATCCTCGGGGATGCCACCTCTTTGGGTCGGATACTCCCAATCCAGATCCAGTCCATCGAACCCGAAGTGAGACAGAAATTTTAACGCTTGGTCCGCAAATAACTTACGGGTGTCTTCTGATTCTGCCATCTTAAAATTAAAAATTTTATCTAACATAATTTTGTTTAAAAATTTAAAATAGTTACCAGAGAATACTTTTCGGAGCCTTCGTTCCATCCACCAACGGCCAGCATAATTTGAAGACAGGGGTTGTCCTCCTTCAGTTCCACAATCTTTTCATAACCCTCTGAAAATTCAAATTAACAGTGAAATTTCACAGATTCAAACTCCCAAAACATCTCACTCACTGTTCACATTGATGTCATTATAATAGTCCAACGAATCAATTCCACCCGCCAAATTCAGCCCGGCAAACGTGTAAACCAGATGGGTGCAGTAATCCGGTACCACGTAGCTAACATTGAAGGCACCCTTGCCCTCTCGATAGACGGACCAGCTCGCCAGGTAGCACACCACGTTGTACGACTCTGAGATAAACGATGTTAGGTATTCAACAGCCGATTACTTAAGTTTAATTGTAAAAAAAGAACCTACTTTTGTTACATATTTCTGCAATAACAGAATATGGTAGAATTAGAATAAAGGCCAGAATCAATTGCATTTTTAAACTATACTGTAAGACTTAAAAAGGAAGAATGATGTGTAAAATGTGACTGAGCTTAGGCTATTTTATCGGGACCGATTGAAACATAAGTTTTTTTTTCTTATCATCTTGTTCCAAGTGTTGAACACGGGGAAATACAACAAGTAATCGGTTTGAAAGCATTTGCCAACCGATGTTGATTGTTTTTTGATCAAGTGAAACTACAATGGTAGCATCTCTATTCATCTACAACTTGAAGTCACGTCAACTGAAGAAAGCTCAGTTACAGTGAAAAGACACCAGGAGACACTTCGGCACAGCGGCTGATACGTAAGGTACCAAAGAAGGAGGTTCAGAGGCGGAACCAAAGGAACACCGAATACTTAGGCAGTTTCTGGAAAGTCAACTTTTTTTATCGAGATAGCGGAACAAGGGTGATAAAAAAAGAGAAAAAGCCTTCAACAGCGTCAGTTTGACAGCGTTAGTTTCGTCGCTTATACACGAAAAAGGATCCTAGCATATCACTATACTGCCCCTATTCGCATATGAGTCCCATGTGTAAAAACTGCAAACCAAGAAAAACGCTTGTAAAGTTTGAAACTTGTTTTCATGAAAACAATCGTATGCATCATTTGTTGGCGAAACCTATCAATAGTTCGGATAGAAAAGACTTCAAAGAATACTTTTGTTTACTATTGCGCTAATACTAACAACAACAAGAGAAATTTCAATAAAACACTCATGTGACTCATATGCCAATATTCTTAACCCTCGAACAGCGATTATTCGCAAATGAGTCTCTGGTGCTAAAGTTATCGGCAAGTGGCAAGTACTTTTATAACATGTTTTTTCCATTTGTTTACCATTCTTTTTTATGACAGAAGAAAGTTTTCGAAAGATCTTGATTCCAAACTGATTTCAATCAAGGTTTTTTCGTCAAGTGGGATGTGTTTTTCCAAAACTTTGTTTTCATTCGTGTGAAATTGCTGCGAATTTATCAGACAGCATCATCATTTAATTCAATGCGTGTTACTGATACGTGGATAACACCGACTAAAAGTCTGCTGGATTCAGACAAAGAAGGAAATTTTTTCCGAGAACATCTTCCTGGGTAATAAACGAAAACAGTGGTATTGATATTGTTGTGAATATAGGAAAAAGTAATGAAAATAGTTTGTTATTTTGTTACCGAAACAACTCTTCAAGTACCACCATCACACATTAGATCGTCGAAATTAGCCACGAAGGATCCATCTTTACCGAAGACTGATCTATTGAGCGTTGTTCATCGGTTGATTTTTGTCGAAACAATAATTTGGTAGAATTTACCTGTTAATGTTTTTTGTGACTAAGAACCAGATTTCTTCGGAATCATTTTGATACTATACGATCAATTTTTATGTAAATTAATGTTTTAAGCATTAAATCAGGCTTCCGAAAAGTACTGGCGAACGACAGTATTCTTGCGAATGTCGCACATGCACCTCGATGAAAGCTTCACGAATATTTCTTCCCCGACAGTTTTAAAAGGAGCGGTCGTGTGATGTACAGCGATGGCTTGTTTTACCTCATGCGAGAGTTTGTTCGTGGGTATGAAATTTTTTTAAGCTTCGTGACAGTTTTGGGAAAATCTTCGTGACAGTTTTCAATGCGTTGAATTTCGCATGACAGTACTACTTACTCCGTCCGACTGTAGCCGAGATTCGCTCGGGCTGAGTTGATTTCGAACGAACGTATGAATTTTCCTTTTGCTTGAAGCTACTGCGGGTGGTGATCACCCCGATCACCCTCCCCTCCCCTCCCCTTTTCGCCTAACCTGCACCGGCACCACATATCGAGTTACGCGCCGATCGTATACTGCTGCTCGGTGCGAATAGATGGCTCGTTCGATCTATTCGAAACCGAGCAGCAGCGCATACGATCAGGCATGGGTACGGTATGGGCAAGACAGTCACCCGTGACAGTCCTGCCCAAACTGTCACGCCCTGCAGCCGACAGTTAGGTTGAAATTATTTTTGAAACAGGAGGCATGAAGGGATGAAATCCGAACTGTCGGTTGGGTTCGCTACAGCTTAAAGCACAACACTTTCGGCAACGCATGCTTTGAGCAGATTGTTCAGATACAGCCTGGGTTCTCGCACGTGTGCGATGTAGCCGAAGCATTACGATTCGTTACCGACGGTACAGCAGCGAACCGAGTGGTAAGGAAAACCGAGACAGTTTGTTTGGCAAGAAAAAAGCTGTCACAGCAAAGCTGTACTTTTCGGAAGCCTGCATTAAATAATTGATTTACTTCATTTTCTATCTCTCCTTTCCTTCAATTGTAAGCTCTGGCGCTGAATTTTGGTCATGGGACTCATATGCGAATATTTTTCACATGGGACACATCAGGGGTCATATTTTTTTTCGAAATTTTGGGAACAAACTTCGAACAAAAACTTGTTTTATAGGTAAATTGGAGCACAAAGAAGCGTTTTCCATCGATAACTCAAAATCGATGAAAATGCACATGGGACTCATATGCGAATAGGGGCAGTATAGACTGGTGAAAAGATACTTCCACAATCGCCAACTAAAGTATAAGTAAAATGAGGAGAAAAAATTGGAAGTAACAGCGGGTGTGACATAAGGGTTGATACTCGGCCCAGTTCTGTGGAAGATTACGTACGACGAACTAACAAGCAATGGGCGGTTGTGACATCGACTGGATCTTTTTTCGACTCCGCTCGACCCACTTCCGGCTCGCTTGACAACAAACTTCCTAGAGGTTTGACGCCGTTTCTGTCGTCCAACACCCCCTTCCTTCTACTCGACATCCTAATGGCTCTGTTTCGACTTTTCGTTTAGCTGCGGCTTGACGACTTTCCAAGGCTCAGGCCCAAACGTGTCTCCGGATAAACAAGCTCCCATGGCATCGATTCCACGATCATCTATTAGAAGCCTAAGTTCAACGACCTTCCCCTCCTACCGGGATGCAGATAAGCTTGAACCGATGTAGGTATTCCTGCAAACACCCATAACCCGAAATTAATCTCGTCGGATAGAAGTTGACCTCTCCATACGTCCGAATTATCCAGTCTGAAAATCGTGTGATTAGCCTATGCGAATTGAATATTGCTCAAGAAAGACCTGCAAACACTCGGAGTATTCGAGCGACGAGTGTTAAGAACCATCTTCGATGGCGTGCAGGTGAACTGAGTGCGGAGACGCAGGATGAACCACGAGCTCGCGCGACTCTACGGCGAACCCAGTATCCAGAAAGTGGTGAAGTCTGGACTGATACGCTGGGCAGGACATGTTGCAAGAATGCCGGAGGCTGTTCTGCAAAAAAGGTGTTCTCGGCCAATGATACTACATCAAGGGGTAGGCTGTGCACTTACATCTTACATGTATACATCTCACCCTTTTCCTTTTACTCTTTCTCAATTTTGGTCTTTCTCCTTGATCATCGTTCTGCTTTACCCTCTTTCTCTTTTTTTCGCCTTCTCCTTTTCCTCTATCGCCAACTTCAGACTGGTACGGAAGACCGCGAGACGTGTGCCGGTTAGGTAACGCTTTCATAGTAACTTACGCCCGTCACAGCATCCACTACCCCGAGGACCTCGAAACGTGTGCCGGTTAGGTAATGCTTTCAAAGTAACTCGCACCGTCACAGGCATGGTCGATTGAGAAACTACCAAGCTAGAATCCCGTCACGACCACCCCGAATGGTATCTCCGCTACCTTTTGCTGCAGGAAAGATCGTAGCTGAGTATGTGAGAACTTTTAAGTCCCACCACATTAGGGTTATACCGCGCGTTGCTTTTGAATTGAAGTGTCATACGAGGCCCAAGACCTTCCATTAGCTTGTCAATTTGGTTGACTATCTCGCTCTCCCCGTTCATCATCTTTCCTGATTCTTATCAGATCGCGCATGATTTGCGAGATTTCGTCAACTATAGCACGCCACGACTGTTCGTCGCGACACATATCACTCACAATGTTTTTTTTTTTCATAAATTACTTTATTTGAAACGGCTCATACCTTTGAGTTTTAAGGAGCCAAACTCGTTTTGTGTTTATAACAATTGATTACTTAGGTCTAGCACTTTTTGTTTCAAGAGGAGAAAAAGATAGAAAGGGAAATAGGAAATTGAAAAGAATTTTTTTTTTTTTGTAAATTATTTATTTGAAACGGCTCATACCTTTAGGCTTTAAGGAGCCAAACTCGTTTTGTTTGATTACAATTGTGTACTTAGATCTAGTTCACTTTTTTTTTTGAAGAAAAAGAAAGATAGAAAGGGAAATATGAAAATAAAGAGAATTATAGTCGAAGATCGATAGCTTTTAGGAAAAGGCATATCTCGAACATATAGTCCAAGTCCATCATACCTAATACATCCCTCACTGGAACGTCGGGTGGTTTTCCTCGGGCCCGAAGGGAATCTATAAAGTTCGCTCTGGCGAATAGGTGGTCCTCACACGACCAAACAATATGCTCGATGTCATGGTAACCTAGACCACATCCGCATAAATTGCTGCCAGCAATATTTAAACGATAGAGTACCGCATTCATGGAATAATGATTGGACATGAGACGGGAAAATATACGAATAAAATCCCGAGTCAGGTTCAATCTATTAAACCAGGGTTTAAGCAGGTACTATCGGCTTCTGAGAAATTTTGGGGACAAAACACTAGCGCCAAATTAATATTGACGAATAAGACTTTAACAGTCAATTTGAAAATTTTAACAGCATGCTGTGGAGTTTTTGTTTACACCACAATCAATGAAAGCTCTGTGTCGTGATTCGTTTCTTCGTGTGGGAGTGATTCGAGTTTCGATTAAATCTGGCAGCAACGTTCCGGACTTCAGCGCGACGTTCCTGTCGTTCAATCTCAATGCCGATCTGAATACATTGTTCAACTGGAGTGTGAAGCAGCTATTCCTGTATCTAACGGTCGAATACCAGACGGATCAGAACGAGCTCAATCAGGTGGACCTGTGGGACAAAATCATCCTGCGAGGCGGAAAAGCTCTGCTGGACTTCAAGAACATAATCACCATGTACTACTTCTGGGACGATGGCAATGGTTTGAAGTGAGTTTCGAACTTTAAAAAGATTTTTAGATTTCGATCTGAAAATTTGATTTTGTTTTTCAGGGGCCACCAGAACGTGACGACGACCCTTTCCTAGAACATCGTTCCAAATGTAGGACTGCTTCCGGATGTTTTTGCTCACGGGCATCATTCGTTCAAGTTCTCGGAAACCTACAAGCCGTCGCCGGTCTAAAAAACTTAAAAAAGTATTACAAAGCACCTGCAAGAGCTTGTCGGTGATAATCAAAAAGCTTAAACAAAAAAGAATCGATACTAAAATAAGCCACCAAAGGATTCGTTTTCCGCCAAACTGCAGCTGACGATGCAGCTTTTCCATTTATTCCATTCTAATTATTTCTTATTTATGTTTGCAAATTGGAGCTGCCTATCTCAACATGAGCAATAATCGATGAAAAACCGTCTGCAAGAACATCTGGTCGAAATGACCCGTATGCACTTCTTCCTTAGTTTTTCAATTATGCATGTTTAGTTGAAAGTAGAAAATGCTCGATGTCGGTCAAATTTTAAACTTATGTGTTTGCAAGCTTGAATACAAGTTGAAAGCTTGAAGACTTTTTCGCTGGTGGCAGCACCGTAAACTAAGAGATGATGTCCCAGACTACTTGTTCGAAAAACTATTCAGCCGGGTATCTTGATAGAATAAAATATCTTTGGTTTAAGGCTTACCTTTGGGATAATCGAGTGGAACCACCGACCCAACTCATCCTCGTCCCATCTACGCTGCCAGTTGACAAGAGAGTTTCTTCGAGCCAAGAAGTAAAATTCGTTGAATACGATTTCACGCTGGTAAATGTTGCCTTCCATCGCACCCACTTTTGCAAGGGAATCTGCCCTCTCATTGCCTGCTATTGAGCAATGTGAGGGGACCCAGATAAAGGTGATAGAAAAGCAACGTCTTGATAAAGTGGTCAATATATCTCGTATCATTTCGAGGAAGTACGGCGTGAATTTTCCTGGTTTTATAGAGCGGATTGCTTCAACAGAGCTGAGACTATCAGTTATAATATAGTAGTCCCGCATAATCAATTACAATATATACAGAATATTCTATATTGTCTCTAAACGTTATCGTTTATTGTAAAGTGAACAGTATATGTACAATAACACAGACCATATTAACAATCTGTATTATGATTATCTGTTAAAGTACCATATGGGGAAAGGGCTGTTAAGCATGTTTACCATTCAAAAAGAGCGATTTTTTCGAACAAATATTTCATGCTACATTATTGGATACGGTTAAAATATCATCCACTTTTGGCGAGCAAAACAATCTACCTGAATGTTCTAGCTACGTTGGAATACAAAATCATAGATTTCATCAACTTCAATGGATATAGTTTGCTTATAGTAGTTTGTAGTAAAAATAACGCTCAATCATACGTTCCGCATATTGTAAAATATTTTTAAAAAGAGCTTCCCTGTACCATAACCAATATAGTTCCAATTCTTTCCCACAAAAAATAAAATAAAATTAAAAAATTTAAATGTTGAGATTTTTATTTTTTATTTCTGATATTATACATGGATTATACAATCTTACCTATTTGTGCAGATCTGCATTGTTCAGCCTTTCAGTAGATTTTTTTTCCGCTCTCCGCTCAGCAGAGATCTTTGTTTCTGTAATTTCATTAGTTTTATTTAATCTCACTAGTTTTTATCGATAATATAATATAGTTTTACTTACTTTTCGCGTTCTGTGTGTTTTTCTCAGCGTGATTCTTTTTTTTCGGAGCCATTTTGAACACAGTTTTCAGTTCCGAACCTGGCGTGGGGTTGCCGACACAAATTTTAACGAAGTGAAGTGAAAATTAGCAGATGCTGAACCCAAGAGCGAAAAAATGCATAAGCTCACAACTACATCTTAAAATAACAATATTAGTTATTATCCGCAAGAGGTGAAATGATAACGACTTGTCTAACTCATACAATGTTGTCAATGTTGTTTTTTTTTTTAATTTAATGTCTAATGCTAAGAAAATATAAGGAAACTTTGTCGTACACTGTTAGAGTCCTGGATAAGGTCCAGAGACAATATTCAAAGGTTGCAAATTTTTATTCTCTTATTATACTATACTTACTAAATCATATATCATATTGTCACTGTCACTGATACGATCCTGTCATAATTTATTGAGGTAATAAAATTTTGAACATGTATAATGAAATGATACTTGGAAGATATTTCATACTGGTACTGCTACCAATATATTAAGTTAATAGTTAGTACTATATCCCCAACTGTTTTTAATTATGCGGGGTGTTCAATAGGTCGTGTGGCGATACTATTCAAAGCCCAGTGAATAGCTGCTAACTCTGCAACATATACAGAGCATGGTGACTGGAGACTGTGAGATGCGCTGGATATTTCGTTGAACACTCCAAATCCTGTTGTTTCCTCTATAAGTGATCCATCGGTAAAGTACATTTTATCAGCATCGACGTGTCTATATTAAGCTTCGAAAATTCTTGGAATCAGAAGAGGACGATGCGGATCCGGGATTCCACGAATTTCCTGCTGCATAGACAAATCAAACTGGACAGAAGAATGATCGTAGTCTGGGCTACAAACACGAGTTGGAGAATACGAAGAAGGGTTTACCTGCATTGACATGAGGATATGGTATATAGACATAAATCTGGTTTGAACATTTTGCTCAAGTAACCTTTCGAAATTTACAATCACCAATGGGTTCATGACCTCACACCTGATGAGGAACCGAAGTGATAGTAAATTGAATCGATCTTTCAAAGGGAGTATTCCTGCCAAAACTTCAAGACTCATGTTGTGTGTTGAGGGCATACAGCCCAAAGCGATACGGAGACAACGGTATTGGATACGCTCTAGTTTGATGAGGTGAGTTTTGGCAGCTGACTGGAAACAGAAGCTACCATATTCCATAACGGATAGAATAGTTGTTCGATACAATTTGATAAGATCTTCTGGATGGGCTCCCCACCAGGTGCCAGTAATTGATCGGAGAAAATTGATTCTTTGTTGGCATTTTCCTTTCAGATACTCAATGTGGGCTCTCCAGGTACACTTGGAATCAAACCAAACCCCAAGATACTTGAAACTCCTCGATTGAGTGATCGTTCTGCCTAGGAGTTGAAGCTTAGGTTGAGCAGGTCTACGTTTCTTAGAGAAAACAACCATTTCCGTTTTCTGAGGGGAAAACTCAATCCCAAGCCCCAAAGCCCAGGAAGACAATCTGTCTAAAGTATCTTGTAAAGGCCTGTGCAGATGAGACTCAGTAGATCCTGTGACAGACACTACTCCGTCATCTGCAAGTTGTCTTAGAGTGCAGCCTTCAGAGAGACAGCTGTCGATGTCACTCACATAAAAGTTGTACAAAAGTGGACTCAAACATGAACCCTGTGGGAGGCCCATGTAAGATGTTCTTCTAACTGCAAAATCTCCGTGAGCAAAGTTCAAATGTATCTCACAAAGTAAGCTGTATAAGATGTTGTTCAATAGAGGAGGCAGACCCCGGGAGTGCAACTTGTCTGACAAAACCTCTATTGAGACTGCATCAAAAGCTCCCTTTATGTCTAGAAACACTGAAGCCATTTGCTCACGTTTTGCGTACGCCATTTGTATCTCTGAAGACAGCAAAGCAAGGCAATCGTTTGTCCCTTTGCCCCTTCGAAACCCAAATTGAGTATCTGAAAGGAGACCATTTGTTTCTACCCATTTGTCCAAACGAAACAATATCATTTTCTCCATCAATTTGCGTATACAAGACAACATCGCTATTGGACGGTAAGAGTTGGGATCAGACGCTGGTTTTCCGGGCTTTTGGATAGCAATGACTCTCACTTGTCTCCAATCTTGGGGAACAATGTTATGCTCCAAGAATTGGTTAAATAAATTTAACAAGCGAAATTTTGCAGCATCCGGAAGGTTTTTCAACAAGTTAAATTTGATTTCATCAATTCCCGGAGCTGAATTGTTGCAAGAGAGGAGGGCAAGTGAGAATTCGACCATCGAAAAGCTTGAGTCTAGACCACTATCAGACCTATCAGGAGGCACGTTCCGGATTATTTTTTGCACAGGTGTAGAATCTGGACAGACTTTCCGTGCGAATTTAAATATCCACCTATGTGAATATTCCTCACTTTCATTTGTAGATGATCGATTACGCATGCTTCGTGCCACTTTCCACAAAGTACTTAAGGATGTTTCACGCGATAACCCACTAACAAAATTCCTCCAATACGCCTTTTTCTTCCCCTTGGTTAACTTTTTAAACTGATTTTCAAGGGAAACGTAAGCTTCAAAATGGACAAGAGTTCCATGTTTTCGAAATTCTTTAAATGCTATTGATTTGTCCTTATAAAGCTTAGAACACTGAGGGTCCCACCATGGATTAGGAGGCCTTCGATGAATAGATGATTCTGGGATGGGTTTTGTTTGAGCGTCAACTGCACTATCGTGTATCAGACAAGAAAGAAAGTGGTACTCCTCCAAAGGAGGTAAAACGTGCATAGAGTCGATGGCGGTTTTAATTGTGTCCGAGTACTTTTTCCAGTCGATGTGTCTTGTAAGGTCATATGTCATATTTATTGTGTTCGAAGAGCTGACCCCATTGGTGATAGTAATTTCGATAGGTAAGTGATCACTACCATTCGGATCATGGACTACCTTCCACTGGCAATCAAATGATAGTGAATTTGAGCAGAGTGAGAGGTCAATTGCACTTTGTCTTGCAGGAGGTTTAGGTACCCGTGTTTTTTCACCCGTGTTCAATACTGTTAAATTGAAACTGTCGCAAATGTCATAGATAAGAGTAGAACGACTATCGTCAATTTGTTCTCCCCAGACAGTTCCATGTGAATTGAAGTCACCCAGGATCAACCTTGGCTCAGGGAGCACTGAGCACAGGTCCTCTAGGTGATTTCGATCCACTGCAACTCTCTGAGGCCAGTACAAACTGACAACACATAAGTCCTTACCTCTTATTGTTGTATGACATGCAACAGCTTCAATTCCGCCTGATAAAGGAAGGTGAATTCTATAAAAAGAGTGGCACTTATTGATCCCCAAAAGCACCCCTCCATAAGAATCGTCACGATCCAGACGGATAATATTAAAATTGTGGAATGAGATGTTAGATTGAGAAGATAGCCAAGTTTCGGACAATGCAAAGATATCACAGTTTGTTTTATGAAGTAAATAATTCAATGAATCCAATTTTGGAATAAGACTACGACAATTCCACTGTAGTACAGTGATATCTCCGACCTCTCGGCGTAAATTAGCCATCGAGAGATACAAACACTGAAAGGAGGGGCCAAGTTTGCATCAATTGCTTTAAAAATGTCTTTAATACAGGAAGCATTGCAAATACAATGTCTTTCACGGGTTCTGATACATTAAAACACGAAAAAAATCCGTTCAAAATGTCAGTCAACTTAAAGAGCCCAGACTGAGTCGTTGATTCTGGCATCACGTTTGGGGTTTGGGTTTGCGAAGCTCCCGCAGCTGTTGGTTTATTCTGCAGTGGTGCATTTCCGCGGAAACCTGGAGGAACTTGTTTTTCCTTTTCAGCAGCAGTCGACTTTTTCTCGTTTCTATTTGAAGAGACAACCGTAGCTATTTTAGCTGGTATTTTCGGAGAAGGCGCCTTTGTTCGCTTCCGAGAGCCTCCTGCAACGAAGACTGGCTGAACTTCATCAGCCGTATCTGTGTCTTCATTGTCAACTGACAGCACAGAAAAAATGTTACTGGTCTGAGGTTGGACCGGTGGAGAGGCGCTCTTTAATATGGCGGCATAAGAACGCTTGGAGCGTTCTTTTAAAGAGCGCCTCTGTTTATCCCAGCTTGCCTGAAATGCCTCGCAGGAGGAGATATCATGGGGTGAGCCCCCGCAATAGACGCATTTTTGCTCAACTGCTGAGCATGCTCCTTCCCCATGATTCTCCCCACAATGCAAGCATCGCTTCTTGTTGCAGCAATGCGAAGCAGTATGCCCCAACTTGATGCAATTCTTGCATTGCATTGGGCGAGGCACATAAAGGCGTACTGGAAGCCTTAAAATTCCGTCAATCAAGACGTAATGAGGGAGGGCTGTTCCTGCAAATGTAACCCGAATCGAGGCTGAAGGCGAATACTTGGTAACGCCATCAACGACGGAGGCAGTCATGAGTTGGCGACAATCCAAGATTCCGACCGAAGTCGAATCAAGGCTCTTGAACTTACCTACGCCGTGAGACTTAACGTATTCAGCCTCCAAACTCGATTCGGTGATCACACCCTCGATCTCTACGTCTCGAGATGGAATATAGAGCTGATACTCTAAATTAAAAAAATTACTGGCAAGAATTCCGTTTGCGGCCTTCCGGTCGGCCACAACAACGCGCAATTTGTTCGGACGTACTTTGGAAACACTGGTAACGGAGGGCCACCTAGCCAGATCTTTCGTGATCTGCACTAAATTTAATGGTTTTCCGTTAGCTTTGGGCCGGATGAAAACCACCCCCGGCCCAGAAGAGGATGAATTATCAGGATAAACTCGGAGTCGGGTTGTTTTTCCCGCAGCTGCAGATGGAGTAGCAATATCAACTGGCGGAGAAGGATGAGCATTCAAAGAACCAGCTACAGCTGAATCCTCCAGATGCTCCTCATCCTCATAGATGATTTGCTCACCATCCACCTCTGGCGGGTCCGACCCCCCGCCTTCGCTCATATTTCATGAAAATAAAAGCGAAGCTCAATTTGATCGAAATATATAATAGAGAAAAAATAGAATTAGAAATAGAGAAAAGTAAGAAAAGTATAACAAACTTGATTTTTGTTTTGATTGGCTCCTTCAGTGGTGATCCCAACCACGTGGTCCTTCTTCGAAGATGGCTGCCACGTCAAGTCTCGGCTCGAGCAAGAACGACCAGATTGATGATGATGATGAGTCAAACAATGGCGGCGGCCCTCGTGGTGACCAGTTGAGGGCAGTCAGCTAGCCAGAAAAAAACCTTTTCTTTTGTCGACCAACACTATAATAGCACCACTTTGGCAAGCTGGGGTCTGCCTTTGGCAGAAAAACGTATAGCGCGGTACAAAACACCGTATTAAACGCCCGAACGGAACGAAACACCCGGATATATTGGACGAAATCTCGAAACGCGACTGTTCACTATGACCTTCGACGTTTAATTTGATTGAAAAGAATTATAGACGGAGATCGATAGCTTTTAGAAAAAGATAAATTTCGAACATGTAGTCCAAATCTAGCACAGCTAACACATCCCTCACTGGAACATAGGGTGGTTTTCCTCGGGCCCGAAGGGAGTCTATCAAATTTGTTCTAGCGACAAGACGGACCTGCCAATTCCTCCGTATCGCATTCCGCTCAATAAGGCCAGCTGATTAGCTTAAACCGATGAAGGTATTGCTTAAAGCACCTATGACTCGAAAGGAACTGCGTCAGGTAGAAGTTGACCTCTCCATCACTCTCCATACTTCCGATTTACCCAGTCTGAAAGTCGCGGGATTAGCCAATGCGTCCATCTTGCGTTGTTCGATGCGTCCCATGCTCCTGCCACTTGAGCATTGACGCTGCTCGTTGAATTTTATGCACTCCTCTAACAGCTCTTGCTTTGTAACACTCCATATCCTCCGCCAGAGTTATGTCGATGGGAATCATGCCCGCGATGACAAAAGCTGCATCTGCTGATATGGTCCTGTACGCACAGGAAACTCGCATGGCTATCAGCCGATGTGTGCTCCGTAATTTGGATCTGTTACGCTCTACTTCTACTGCGGAGCTCCAGGCCGCTCCTCCGTATCGTAGTTTCGACAGTGCTACGCTCGCAAGGAGACGTCTCTTGCTACTCTTTGTACCATGGCAGTTCGGCATAATCCAGGCCAATGAATCTATGACTTTCGATGCACTTTCACAATAGTATTTGACATTCGCACCAAAACTTAAGCGATGGTCGACCATTACTCCAAAGTATTTTAGCTGCTGTTTCGAAGATGTCATGTGCCCTCCAACAGTAATCTCCATGTGCCGCACAACTCTTTTATTGGTCACGAGCAGAACTTCGGTTTTATGGTGAGCTATCTGAAGCTTAACTCCCTCCATCCAGATGCCAACACTTTCTACGGACACCGTAGCAAGGTCTTCCACCTCCTCGATTGTTTCGCCGGTGATCATGAGCACGATATCGTCAGCAAATCCGACTATCTGCACGCCTGCTGGTAGTTTCAGCGTTAACACCTCATTATACATGGCATTCCAAAGCACAGGTCCGAGTATGGAACCCCGTGGAACACTCGCTGTTAGGGCAGTAGATCGTAACCCAGGTTCCGTTTCGTACGTCAGGATTCGATTTTCGAAGAAGCTTCCTATTATCCTGCAGAGGGTATTGGGAACACACATCCTTTGAAGCGCTTTGGCAATCGCTTCCCAGCTGGCATTGTTGAAGGCATTCTTAACGTCGATCGTCACAATGGCGCCGTGACGAACACCTGTCCGCTTCTTTTTATATGCGTACTCTGTCACAATTCGGATGGCGTACACCGTAGATCTCCCTTTCCGAAAACCGAACTGTCTGTCCGACAATCCACTTTCGCCTAATGTGTTGATAATAAGTCTGTTTAATATTATCCTCTCCAGTAGCTTACTAAGGGTGTCCAGCAGACAAATGGGTCTGTATGATGATGAATGCCCTGGGGGTTTCTCAGGTTTCGCACCAACTTCGCCGTTTTCTACGAATTGGGAAAAGTTCCCTCGTCGAGACACTTTTGTAGCACCACTCTGAAGGTATCCGGAACAGTCAGTACCGCCACCTTCAGCGCTGCATTTGGGATTCCGTTCGGACCAGGGTCCTTATTCATCGCAAGTTTCTTAGCGATAGCCACCAGTTCTTCGTTCGTTACTGGCTCGATGTCGTAGCCTACGCCCGCGTAGGCGCCCGCGTCGTACGGGGTAAGTAGCCACTGCGTCGGGCCATGCTGCGGGAAAAGATGTGCAACGATCTCTCTCAGTTTTTCCGGACACTTTTCGGTCGGCGACCTTGGGCCACCGAATCTCGCCAGTGCAACTCTATAGGCTTGGCCCCATGTGTTATCATCTACGCCCTGGCATAACACTCTGTAGCAGTTTTCTTTGCTTGTTTTATTAGCTCGCTTACTGCCACCCTGGCTGCTCGATAAACGGCACCTCTCGTTTTTCTGTCGGCTACGTTTCTCGTCTGTTGAGCTCGTCGCCTGGCTTTTAGACAGCTAGTACGAAGCTCAGCTATTTCTGAGGTCCACTAGTAAGCTGGTCGTCGCCACCACTTCTGGGCATGGTCATGTCGCACACCGCTACCATCATTCTCGTCAGCTGCTCAGCATTATGGACCTGCGATGCTTCCTGCATGTTAATAGCTTCGATGCACACTTCCTTATCAAAAACTTTGGTCTTCCATCTCCGCTCATGGACTGGCAGTTGCCTTACTGCAACCGAATTTCGGTCTCCAACGCTATAACGTATCGCCTGATGATCGCTGTGCGTATAATCGTCACACACTCTCCAATCCATGTCAGTTTTTAATGATGGGCTCGCAAAGGTGATATCTATCACTGACGTTCTGTCCGGTATTCCATGCTTGCGATAGGTGCTGGTAGATCCAGTGTTGCAAAGCTCAACCTCCAATCTCACGAAGGACTCTAGCAGACTGTGGCCCCTGGGTTTGTTGCACCTACTACCCCAGTTAACCGCCCAAGCGTTGAAGTCTCCTGCTATCACTACAGGAGCCCTTCCTGTCAGTTCGTGAGTGAGTTCATCCAAAATTGTGTTGAACTCCCCGATCGTCCATCTTGGTGGAGCGTAGCAGCTGCAAAAGAAGATGCCGTTTTTAGTGTAGTTTAGAGTGGTTGGTGAGCTGAAGTACAACACGTTAGTCCTCGCTACTGGTCTGAACAAGAATGCCCTTTATTCTAGCCTCCTGTTGCATTGTATGTGTGCAGCAGTCAAGGTATATTGACGAGCTTGGTAAGGCAATTCTTGGTCAAGGAAATATAATGAAAGGTGATACAAAAAGCTTCGATACTACATTTACTTTCTCTTTATTATATTTTGATTTATAAGTCACAAACCGTTTGTCAATTTTCACTGACAGCTCTTACATCAATTGTCTGCACGTAATCTTGCAGGTAAGATGGTTGCCGAATGGCACGAGAGTTTCTCGAGCACCCAGCAGTGTTTTGCTCGATCGATGTTGACGATCCGTCTCCTATGTTGGAATGCGGTGAAGGGTCGATCTCAGTTTTATTTGGTACTCGATGTAAATGGGATACATGTCTTCGATATTTAACACCTGTTTTCTCTGAAGCAACTATGACATCACCGCCTTTCCGTTTTAAAACTTTAAATACTTGAGGGTCATAGTTTGGAGTTAGCTTGTTCGATTTAACCATCCTTTTAACCAAAACCGAATCTCCTTCAGAAATAGGGTTCGGTTTAGCGTTTCTGCGTTCGTCAGCATACAATTTTCCTTTCTCTTTCATTATTTTATCTCGATCAATCGTTTCTTCATCGATCTCTTTAGGATGGAAAATTGTTGGAAGTCGATCACGAATGGTGTAGCCGAACAGCATCTCTGAAGGAGTCTTCTTCGTGGTCGAGTGAGCAGTTGAACGGTACATCAATAAATATTTATTAAGTTCATCGATCCAATTTCCCTTTGTCGCCTGACATATGGTCAATCTTTTTAAAATAGATCGATTCTGCCGCTCAACTTCTCCGTTTTGTTGCGGCCAGTACGGTGTCGTGGTGATTAGATTAATATTATTGGCTTCGCAAAATACACGAAACTCTTCGCTAGAGAATTGAGGACCGTTATCCGCAGTTATTGATAACGGTAACCCGAACCGTCCAAAAATGGTGTTAAGCCGTTTAATAGTCTCGGTGGAATCTATTTTTGTCATTATCTCAACCTCCAGATAACGGCTAAAATAGTCAACAACGACAAAAAGATAATGTCCAGACGGGAGTGGACCAAGGAAATCCATGGCTAGGTGTTCCCATGGTCCCGAGGGTAATTCGGTACGCTTAATTGGTTCTGGTGGTGAAGGAGCAGCTACAAGCATACATCCGCGGCAGTTTTTGACGTAATGCTCGACCTGAGCATCCAGTTTCGGCCACCAAACCTTAGCCCGCAATCTCTGCTTCATAACTGTCATACCAGGATGACCTTCGTGCGCCAAATCTAGAACCTGTGATCTTAATTTTTCTGGTATAACGATGCGAGTTCCTCGTAGGAGGATCATTCCACAAAAACACATCTCAGTGGCGAACAATTTATAAGGTAACGCATCTTCCGACCATTCATTCCGTTCCAAACCACCCCTCACGGATTGGATCGATGTATCCAACTTTGATGCTTCTTCAATCTCGTTTATCTTTAGAGCCACTGGAGTCGCATTGGACGCCACCCAATTGACGTAGGACTCTACACATTCATCGAAAGTCTTCCCGCAGTAATTATCTTTGATTGCCAATCGAGATAGTGGATCAGCCACATTGGTTTTTCCTGGCCGATAAATGACTTTTGCCTTGTAAGCTTGTAACCTTACCACCCAGCGCTCAATTCGCGCGCAGGGTTTAGACTTAGGACTGAAGATAGCCTCTAGAGGTTTGTGATCAGTTATCAAATCGAAGGACCGACCGTAAAGGTAAAAGTGGAAACGTTCCACAGCCCACACAAGAGCTAGGGCCTCTTTTTCGATTTGTGCATAACGCGTCTCCACATCCGACAGACTTTTACTCGCATAAGCGATAATACGAGCATTCTGACCTTTTATTTGCATTAACACCGCTCCCAAACCGACCGGACTTGCGTCAGCAACCAATTGAGTTCGGTCATCAACGTCGAAATAGCCTAGCGTTGTTGGGCAAACCATGTATTTCTTCAACTTGTTGAATGCCTCGAGTTCTACTTGTCCCCATATAAAAGGTTGGTTTTGTTTTGTCAACTGTCGGAGTGGGTAGGTCAACGTTGCCAAATCAGGAATGAATTTTCCTAAATAGTTCACAAGTCCTAAAAAACTTCTTACCTCCTCTCTAGATCTCGGCTCACGGAAATTGCGAATCGACTCTAATTTGTCAGTATCTGGTTTTATACCATCGGCTGACAAGATGTGGCCTAAAAATTTCATCTCAGTTGCGGCAAAAATACATTTACCTGCATTCAGGGAAATATTTTTCTCAAGTAACCTCTGCTGAACCTTTTTTAAACGCAAATCGTGCTCCGATCTATCAGCTCCAAAAATCAGGATATCATCGATGAAAACAACGCAGCCATCACAGCCGCTTAGAATGTGTTCCATCGTTTTTTGGAACAACTCTGGCGCGCAATTGATACCAAACATCAGTCTGGTATAACGGAACAGGCCTCTATTGCTTATGAATGTCGTAATCTCACGGGACTTTTCCGATATTTCTACCTACAACAAAACACGGTACATCAGATGTCGAAAAAAAATCAAATCGTTTATTTAAAAAAAATCATTTCAAACAACAACAAAATCAATTCAAATTTCAAAATGGTTATCTGAAGAAAAAAAAAACAAAACTTCCAACAAAATTAACGTACCTGGTGGAAAGCACTCTCAATATCTAAACGAGAAAATATTTTCGCTTTCGCCAGGTGCGGTAGGAAGTCTTCGATGGTCGGTAACGGATGATTTTCTCTTTCGATTGCCTCATTAGCGCGACGCATATCGACGCAAATGCGCACATCACTTCCATCGCCCTTTGGTACCACAACGATCGGAGAAATCCATCTGGCAGGTCCGTTCACAGGTTCTATCACTCCTTTGCTTAGGAGCTCATCGATCTTCTTACTAACCATCTTTTCTAGTGCCACAGGAATGCGACGGTATGGTTGAACAACAGGTGTTACGTCAGGTTTAATCGGAATGTCTATAACAACGTCTTTTATTGTTCCCAGCTTATTATCGGTATTTGCAATGGTATTCACAGGAGTACTTATTTTCAAAACGCTCATGGATGTTGCAGTATCGCGTCCAATCAAAATTTTTCCACTGCCGTTTACGACGTAGAAATCTGCTAATTCTGTTGCAGTACCAATCTTCAGAACGGCAGTAAATACGCCAATCAATTGAAGCGATTGCCCTCCGTAGGCTTTGAACACCGTAGGAGCATCACGGCGTTGGTTGGAAACTTTCACATTCTTAGATTTTAACTGATCCCAGTTCGTTTGGCTCAACAGATTGTACTTCGAACCAGAATCGATTACCGCCAACACAGTAACACCGCCGATCTCGCACTGCATTTTACCGTCGTTGTCACCAGACGTGACATTAAAAATGTATTCCGTTTTGTCGGTAACCGAATCATCAGTGATATGCTTCACCAAGTGTGAGTCCTCATTTTTGTTGTCCGCCCCTGCATCGTCAATTGAAATACTCCTGTTTCCTGCATGTCTGTATCTTGATTGATATGCGCCAGATCTTGTCATCAGCTGCTTGTGGTGGCGACACTTTTTCGCATAGTGATCTTTGCGACCACACTTCTTACAATTTTGTCCTCGCGCTGGGCACGTGGCATCTCTTGCTATATGTCCGAAAAATCCACATCGATAGCATTCAACCTTACTTTGCTCATTAAAACGCCTTTTCTTCCCAATGGGAATCGTATCAACTTTATTGACGTCACCTTCTTGTGGTTTGAATCCATGCCCGTTACCAAACGATTTCTCTTGCTGTGCAACGGTTTCGAAAATTTTCGCAGTGGACAGTACCTCCTCGAGGCTAACATCACCTCGCTTTAGCAGATCCCGACGTAACGTAGCAGACTCGCAATTCTGGATGATTTGGTCTTTGATGTTTTCGTCAAATCTATCTCCGAATCCACAACGTTCTCCTTGTACACGCAACCGAATGGTGAAGGCATCAATATTTTCTCCGGCCTTTTGTTTCATTTGCCTAAACAGATGCCTTTCATAGGTTGAATTTTCTTTAGGCAAAAAAAACTCGTTGAGCTTGGCTTTAGCTTCCTCGAAACTAGTCATGTTCGGTACATAATGCTCCACGTTTAGCAATGGTCCACGCGAATTTTGATCTGGCAGCTCCGGTAGAGTGTCAAATAACTGTTGAACACTTGGCCCCGCATAATGAAGAAGCAAATCCTTCTTCCAGTCCTCGTCTTCTATGCGGCTAGCTCGCATCATTGTCTCGAATGATCTCAACCACTTGCGCCATTCGATGCCTACATCATCGGTAAAAGCTGCATAATCAAAAACTTGCAACTGCAAGCCAAGCGTGCGAATCATATCTGCAAATAAACGAACAAAAACACTCAACTTTTGCTGCTGATGGTGCTGGAACTCATTTAATTTTCTCTTAATATTTCTACGAACCAAAATAAACAAGTCACACGAACCAAAATAAACAAATAAAAAAAACATCAACATATGCATCTCAAAACCTGTTCTCTTTTTCGACCATCTCTTTCACTCAAATAGTCTACCTGCATGACAGCAGAGTTTTGCCCCAGTGGAAAAACTATGAGTGTGGATAATCATCTGTATGACAGTTGCGTTTTTTTACGCCCAGTGAAAATACTTCAAGTGTTATTTTTTTTTTCATCTAGTCCCACCATCTTTACTATGACACTTACACTCACTCATATCTGTAATTTTCCAAACTTCTTCCATTTTTTTTTTAGACTACAACTTCATCACAACCAGCAAAAGCCTTTTCCTTCACATTTCTGCATTTAAGCAAATTATAATCAGACGCTTCGTTTCCGGCATTTAAGCCACTGATTCTACAACAAAACAGAACTCCTGCTAAAGCAGAATGAAACCAGACTATGAATATCGCATTAAAGCAACTGGTTCATTACTATCAGTTCTATCGCTTATTTTCACATTTGAAGTGAAATACTTACCCAAAGAGTTAGCCATTTTCCTCGTCGCCAAATTTAGTGTAGTTTAGAGTGGTTGGTGAGCTGAAGTACAACACGTTAGTCCTCGCTACTGGTCTGAACAAGAATGCCCTTTATTCTAGCCTCCTGTTGCATTGTATGTGTGCAGCAGTCAAGGTATATTGACGAGCTTGGTAAGGCAATTCTTGGTCAAGGAAATATAATGAAAGGTGATACAAAAAGCTTCGATACTACACCGTTGATTTTAGCAATCACAAATCCGTCCCGAGAATATACCACTATCTCCTGGATAGGAAAACGTAACGTGGCGTAAATAGCAGCTAAGCCAGACCTGTCCGCTGTCCAATTACCGTTTCCAGACGGAATTCTGTATAGTTCTGATGAAAGCGCCACATCGCACTTCCTTTCGCCTACCGTTTGCTCCAGCAGAAGCTGTGCGACCTCGCTTTGGTTGAGGTTTAGCTGGATTACATCCAATTTTACTGGCTTGCCTTTGCCTTTTTGTATGCCTGGCAGTCCAATCCACCAGTTTCGTGAGCGTTGTCATCCGCCTGCTTGCACAGCATGCATTTCGGTTGATTTTTGCAAACTCTAGCGAAGTGTCCTTCTTCACCACATCTTTGGCAACATCGTGACCGGTCGGGTCCGTTGCAGTTTCGGGGTTGGTGACCAAAGTCCCAGCAGGCATTTGTTTCGGTATCCTGGGTGCGGTTCTGGAGTGCCCCACTGACCACCCAACTCTTACACTCCCTGCCGTCAGTAGAATGTTGGCCGCTGCTGGCGAGAGACGAACCGTCGCAATCTGCATTCCACCATACAACTTTCTCAGTTTTTTAAATACTGATTCGTTACTCATACCAGGTATGCTGGAGAGTGCTTTCTCGAGCTCCTCTGCAGTGGTAAGCTCATCCAAGATCTTGCATTCAATAGATGCGACCTGCGATAGAGCTCGGACAGTCGCTTCATCACCTAGGGTGCTTTCAACAAGCTCCTTGAAGTCGGCGCTCTTTACCGTCGGGTCTTTTTTTAGCTCGAAGAGCAGTTCACCTTTTTGGGTGCGTCTTGTTTTGGTGACGCTCTCGCCAAGAGCAGAAAACTTTGGCTCTGCGCGTAGCTTCCGTAACAAGTCCGCATACGTTGTGCCTTCTTTCGCTTCCACGATAAGGGCAGTTCGACATCATCCAGGCCGGTGAGTTCATGACTTCCAATGCACTTTCATTTGACCTGAGCACCAAAACTTAAACGTTTGTCGAACAATACTGCGAGGTATATCAGCTGCTTTCGAAGATGTCGTGTGTTTTGCAGCAGTAATCTCCATCCAGATTGCTACGGTTGCTACGATGAGACAAATCTCAACACTCCTCTTCAACATACACATCCGTTGTATCCTCACTATCTCCGGCGGCTCCTCCTGAAGATAGGGCTGCTCCTCTTCAACATACGTACTGAACCTAAATTATCGCATACATTTGCACGACGCTTTCACCCCTGTTGCAGCTCGATCACCTTTCTTGTGGCTTGCTGCTCGACAACCTTGCAGTGGTTCTGATCCAGTGACCTGACTAGGTTCCTTCTAGACGACCTTTCATGATACCAGCCTGCCACGGCCCCAACTCAACGTCCTACCATGGCACCGGTCCAACGACATTGTTCGATTTCGGCTCGACGCTCTTCTTTAGCGTTTTTCCAATGGATTCCGGTCCGCTTCAAAAGAATCCGACCCAATGACCTTTAATGGCACCTGTCCGACGACCTTCCGTGGCTCCTGGTTCGACAATCTTCCACAGTTCCCAGTTCGCCGACCTTCCTGGTGATCGCTGTGCTTGTAATCGTCACAAACTCTCCAGCTCAAAATAGCTTTTAGTGATGGGCTAGCCAAGGTCACAGAAACCACTGACATTCCGTCTGGTATTCCATACTTATGACAGGTCCTGGTGGTTCCAAAGCTAGAAAGCTTCCAAAACCCTTCAATGACTTCAGATGACCTACACCTAGCTGTCCGGCTTGATGACCTTCCATGGCACCGATCGAACAACCTTCCATTGACTGCCGTTCACCGACTACAAAAGATTTTTGGTTCGGAAACCTTCCAGCATGATGTGCTGGCATGATATGGATGATCTGGAACTTTTTTTTTGACTTTCTGATACGAATTTTGATAGATATACTAATTCAAGGAAGCAAAAATTAATAAAGTAGCAGAAAAATATAAACAACCTGATTTTTTCAATAACTCTCAACATTTATTCACTAATTCAGACTTTTGCTTTTCATACACAATCACTCATACACCTCAAGTTCCACTTATCTCGATACAGTTTAAATTTTGTGCTCTTCAAATAGCTTAAGGTACTCATTTCCTGACAGCGGCAGCAGGAACCACTGGAGCCGTCCTGTGATTCAGCTCATCGAAGCTGGACAGTTGCTTGATCACCAGTTCATCCTTCTGCTTATAGCTCGGATACAGTTCCTTAACGGCTCGCTGGATCTCCGCGTTCAGTTCCGCTTCCGAAATCCCCGTCGGTACCTCGATTTCCCGTTGCTCAAACGTTTGTCCCTTGTCATCGGTGACGGTCAAAGCGCTGGCTCCCCAAACTACAGCCAACAGAACTGCAACAACCGTGACAACTGAACCGAACTTGAGTTCCATCTTGATGCGAAAACGACACTAACCGCTAATCGGCAAGAACCCAATCAATTTATATCAAGAGCACCAAACTGCTGCGATCTTACTGACGAAGATCATCACCCCGGGGTTATATAATAGGATCGACTTTTTCGGGTGGATCGTCTTCTGCACAAAGCTTTAATAACTATCAATAACCCGCGGAACATCCCCCGGCCGGCCGTTCTCTCGCCAGAGTCAGGTGGAAAAGTGCATTAAGGTGTGTGATCTGCATAGAGTTACCAGAGAAACTTGATTAATCGTTGGTTACCACTATCTAACCAATAGTCACCCTAATCCTTCTTGTGCAAAATTGGAAGGTAATCTTTTAAACGGGGGAGAATGGTACCAAGACACCATATCGTTCACCGAAATGTCATCTCTTCTCTTCACCGAGATTCAGCAGCATCATTTCACTTATTATTCCAAGCCAAATCTCTGTGAACCGGTTTCGTCTGTCGGTTTTTTTCGTTTGCATTTACAAAAATGAACGAAATAAAACCGCGCGCCAATAATTCTTGCATGGCTTCATAAAGTTTTCGCTGCGCGGGAGGATGCATTTTGGCGATCGTCTGTCTGGCCTGATGATTTCGCATTTTAATGCCTTGCGACTCGGTGACTCAAGTCGAATGTTTAGTTTTGCATTTCAAATGAGCTATTTTTCTTTTCGGCGACGGGAGTTTCCATTTCGATCCGCGAAGCAAAAAGAGAGCATTCGGCTTACAGAAAAGAAGGTAATCTTGGCATGGATTTATGAGACTTTTTTTTGCCTTTCTTTCAGAAAGGTATAGTTATCGGTCGATTTGGGAGATCATTAATTATGGGTCTTAGATATACCTTTATAGGTACCTATCGAATCAGCTCGACGAGTTCAGACGATGTCAGTGTATTTGTATGTATTGGTGTGATTTTTTATAAACTTTGTCACTACGTTTTTGCGAAACTGGGAAGTACAATAAAAATGATTTTTGTCTTAAAAAATTTGATTTTTTTCCCTCTTCAATGTATAAAAGAAAGAAAAAAAAAACAAAATAGTTTGAAAAATAAATTTTCATAGTAATTATCATCAAATCATCACACCAAAAAACATGTCAATTTAGCTGGCTGGCCACAACAAGCAATCACTAAAATCAAGATTATCGTATATATGACGTCAAATTATATGTGACGTCATAGATACGCGCTTGCTATAGAAAAGTATGGACCTGTCGATGTGTGAAAGGGGGAACAGACAGGCTTCACTCCCTCTCAGGTTTTGATGTCATGGTGACAGAAACCGTATGGGAGGAAGACGCCAGTTCATATTTTCCCGGCCAATGATTGAAATTTTTTCATTTTAATGGTTCAGTTTACACCGAACCATTTCAAAAATTTCGGAACCGAAGCTCCGAATTATAAATTACAAAATGGTTTTCACCAAGGGGTACGACCCCGAAATTTGTGAAGTCGTTGGTGAGTATGTCATGCCCACACTGCATGGTACGAAAGCGATAGTAACTTCGCCCAACATTATATTCAGGAACAGATTGCTCTGAGAAGGGGAAAACAACACGGGTACGCAGACGATGTATGCACATCCTCTCATCTTCTCACGTGCCGTTCGTGCTTACGAAGCTTTTTCTTAAGCAGCAACGACAGGAGAGTATTTCGCCCGTGAAAGCAAATTAAATCTAATAAGACAAATGCTACTGAATCCTCTCGAGCTTTAAGCTCTCGAGCTTGTTTTTTTGTTCCCTTTTCTCTTCCTCTCTTCAGATCTAACGTTGCGTTGTTGTTGTTGGGGTTGGTGTCTAGAGAAAAACGATGACGGCTTGGAGGTCAATCTGAACTTTCACTTGCTGAAGCCAATGGAAGATGACAACCAAACAGTAGCGCCACCAAACCCTCCATAGTAGAGTTTGAAGCATTTGGGATTTTTTTGGAACATGCATATAAAGCTAAAAAGCTAATAATCATTATTGACAAAGTTGAAGAAACAGAAAAAAAAAATGACTAAATAGACCAATTTGACGAAATTGACAAATTTGACATAATTCATTGATTTGACACAATTCACTTGATTGAAAAAATCATAAAATTGACAAAATTTATAAAATTGACAAAATCGAGAAAATTGGCAGAATTGACCAAATTGACGATGAAAAACTGGATTAAAATTCACTGAATTGACAATATTGATAAAACTGACAAAATTAACAAACTTGAAAAAATTGACAAAATTGACAAAATCGACAAAATTGACAAAATTGACCAAATTGACAAAATTAACAAAATTGACAAAAGAGATGACAGAATTCACTAAATTGACAAAATTGACAAGATTGATAAAACTGACAAAATTGAGAAAATTGAAAAAAAATGATTAAATTAACGATGGCAAAATCGAAAAAATTCACTAAATTGACAAAATTGACAAGATTGATAAAACTGACAAAAATCGACAAAATTGACAAAATTGATTAAATTGACCAAATTGACCAAATTGACGAGATTGACAAACTTGGCTTAATTCATTGATTTGACAAAATTAACTTAGCTGAAAAAATCATAAAAATTGATAATATTTATAAATTTGACAAAATCGAGAAAATTGGCAGAATTGACAAAATTGACGATGACAAAATCGACAAAACTCACTGAATTGACAAAATTGACAAGATTGGTAAAACTGACAAAATTGAAAAAAAAATTACTAAATTAACGATGACAAAATCGACAAAATTCACTCAATTGACAAAATTGACAAGATTGATAAAACTGACAAAAATCGACAAAATTGACAAAATTGACCAAATTGACCAAAATGACCAAATTGTCAAAACTCACAAAATTGACAAAGACAAAATTGACAAAATTCACTATATTTACAAAATTGACAAAATTGAAAAGATTGACAAAATTGACTGGCGAAATTTACAAAATTGACCCAATTGACCAAATTGACAAAATTGACAAGATTGACAAATTGACAAAATTTACAAAATCGAAGAAAATTGACAAAATTGAGAAAATCGGACAAATTGACAATGACAAAATCGACAAAATACACTTAATTGACAAAGCTGACAAAATTGACAAAATTGACAAAATTGACAAAATTGACAAAATTGACAAAATTGACAAAATTGACAAATTGACAAAATTGACTAATTTGATAAAACTGACAAAATTGACAAAATTAACAAAACTGACCAAATTGACAAATTTGACAAAATTGACAAAATTTTCAAATTTGAAAAAGTTGACAAAATCATGAAAATTGTTAAAATCGACAAAATTGACAAAATCTAGAAAATTGGATAAATTGACAAAATTTATCAACTAAGAATGCTGACAAAATTATGAAAATTGAAAAAATTTACATTATTGACAAAATTGAAAAAATGACCAAATTAACAAAATTAACAAAATAGACAAAATCAACAAAACAGGATAAAAATCTCAAAATAACAAAATTAAAAATACTACGCTTTCAAAATTTTCAATACTTTTAATTTTCAAAATTTATTCTACCGATTTTCTGCATTTTGGTATCGTATTTTACTCTAGCAATTGAAATTTTGTTCCAATAATTTTATCTATGTATTTGATTCCTCTACTTGAGAGGTTGAAATATTTGAAATACATGGTCAGGCATCTTTTTTCAAATTGTATTCTTAATTTTTATACCCCTTCCATTTTGAAGATATCATATGCTGTAACTCCAAAAGGAGTAAATTGAGTTAGATTATAATGTCATAGAAACGGAATCATACATGATATTCCAGAATCTAGTCATTCAAAAATCTCCAACTAGTTGCAAATAAGGTTATTTATATGAAAATTATGATTATATAAAAATACTTTTATCCTAATAAAAACTTTGAATCTTTAATTCCTAAATTCATTTTGGATTTATTGCGTATGAAATTCATTAATCATAATTCATAATTCATTTTGTTTTATATGTACCCAAATATAATTTACAGGCTGAAAGAAAGGCTACAATCCACTGTCAAGTGTATTAAATCGGGTTTTTTCTTTGCTAGCGAAATAAAGCCACTTTTCAAGGTTAAATTTTTGCAGATTTTATGCTAAAGAGGGGTTCGGTAAAGCTTTCTATGATAAAGCCGTTCACTTATTGATATTAGCTGTTTCGAAACGAATTAAGTGGATGGTTTTGATCGATTTATTGACCGTAAAACAAACTGTAGAAATGATTTTAAAATGTCTTGAGCACTGTTGAACGATTCTTCAGTTAATCGAATGATCTAGAAATGGCTGCTAGCAGAACAAGGAACGCTTGGTCCCTTTGTAATTTTGGTGTAGGCCGTCGGATTTGACGTAATTATGCATTAATAGTTATTTGAATTGCCGAACTGATCAACTAAAACTTTCGGAAAACATTAGTTTTGTAATTTGTCAGATATATTATTTTTTTCAGGCATTGTAACTTCAACAAGTTTTCTGTGCCGTTTACTTGAATTCAATTTCCGAGAATAGCTAGCTGATAATAAGAGGTAAAGCTCGAATTCAATTGGTAAGGTTTGCTTCATCACTTTATTTATTTACACAGATAAAAAAAATGTAACCTTACAATACAAGTGATTTTACATTTCTGCATCGTCGCTTGAAAATTTCTGAAAAAGAGTATAGCAGCTCAACCATTTCTATGAAAATTACATGTCAATGCACGCTTATTCCAGCGCCGGTGTCAGTTTTGTTTTGTTTTCATTCCTGTTTCCCGTCCCGTGCTGCGTCAAAAAAGATGTTAGTTTTTTTTCAATCAAATCGTGGATGCTGATTAAAGGTAAATCAATATTAAAAATAACTGTGATTGACTTGATTATTTCACACTAATGTCTGTTCTTTACAGGAAATATTGATGCTGAATCCCCAAAATATCATAGCCCCAACTGTGCGACAATTTTCTGCTGTCTTATCGAAACAGCCGTCGAGCCGCCGTTGGCGGCGGAATCGGCAACGAACATCAGTTGAAGTGTTGTTAATCAATCAGCAATTGTGATTAACGTAAAATAAATTGTTTCCTGCATAAAAACGGTGATTTTTTTTATTTTGCGAAACCACTCCCTGTCCAATAAGATTCTTGAGATGTGCTAAGTAATGTAAATGTACAGTAAACAACAGCATTGAATGCTATCGGGAATTTACATGAAATGTGCAGTATTATCACTTGTAAATAGCCGATTCCTTTCTACCCATGCAGTTGCATGTAAATCTACGTGGATTTTTCTAAGTGTGTATGTTATTTTTTTTTTTTTAAGTGAGCTAGACCCTTTTGTCCAACCCCCCCCCCCCCCTTAACGCGTTACGTAACGTTTGAAAGACCTTATCATAAAATTTTGGGTTACTTATAATTTTTTTTGTTTCGATTAAAGTCGTTTTACCACCTTCATGGCATTTGCGACATTATATAAACGTTGCAGTTGGCTGACAATTATTGAAAAACTTATCCGGTACAACTCGCGGACAACGGCTCAGGAGGCAACTGACTTTCCAACTGAGCTATATCACAAGCCCACTTATAATTTTTTTTTGTCTCTTTTGTACTTTAAACTAATTATTTGTTTTTTTTTTATTGTCACATATTTAACTCATTTTTGTCATTCTTTTGTTTAAATTGTTTGATTTCTATTTCATCTTGTCTCAATTTTCGATTATTCTTCTAATTTTTGTTTATTTTTAATCATTTTAGTATCATAAATTTAACTCAATGTCTTTTTTTTTATTGATTCATTTTCTTCCTTTTTCGGCTTAATTTTGTGCCAAATCAGTTTTGCTTGACTCAGTTTGGACGAATTTTATCTTATTTCCTGATTTTATTATGCATTTAAATTGATCTTATTTTTATTATATTTTTACTTCTTTTTGCGTCATTTATTTCCCTTTTTATTTTCGTTTCAAAGTCTTTGGTTGACTTTGCTGTTTTTTGGTTAATTTTTTTTTCCAAGAAAGTTTTATTTTTGCATAATTCTTGTCTAATTTTATTTCTCTTCAAATTCTTGTCTTCATTTTTTTCTGGGATTTTCATCCTGTCGGATGTTTCATCCCTAAGTTGTCTTTTTGTTATGTTTTCGTATTTTTTACATATTTTTTTTTATTCCATTTTAAATAAGTAAAACATTGTAAAAAATCAATTTTTATCTAAATTATTTATTATTGTAACGGTGTCTTGATTTTGTCATTTCTTTACCATGTTTATAAAGAATTAGGCAGAGCATTTACAAAAAGATGGGTTTATTCAGTAATGGATAGAGTGGAAGTGAAAATTTTAACTGAGACTAAAGTCAATGATTACTGCGATTACTGTTTGTCAGTAACTAAGCACGTAGCTGATGGTTGCTATACTTAACATCCCCGCTCAACCAGATAAGCTCAGCTTGGATCGCAGCTTCTCGAAAGGTCCTTTCGCCAGTCCTTTGGTAAATATATCCGCAATTTGATCCGTTGTAGGTACGTAGATAATTTTGAAGAATCCATCTTGAAGCTTCTCACGAATGAAGTGAAAACGGATGTCAACATGCTTCATTCGCTTGTGTTCCTTCGGTTCCTCCGATATTCGAATGCAAGATTGGTTATCTTCGAACATCGGAACGGGCTTGATGATCTTGATATCCAGTTCCAGCAACAAGTTCCGTAACCAAATACCTTCGCAGATTGCATAGCTCAGCGAAATGTATTCGGCCTCTGTTGACGATAATGCCACACAATTCTGTTTTCGGGTCATCCAGGAAACGGTACTGCCAAAAACTTTGAACACGTTCCCAGATATCGATTTTCTGTCTTCCAGGTTTCCCCAGTCAGCATCGGCATATCCTCGCAAAGGTTCGCCATCGTCCGACCGTTGGTACTCCAATCCATAGTTCACCGTTTGCTTTAGATACCGCAAAACCCGTTTTAGATTACTCCAGTGTACATCGGTAGGAGCCGATTGGAATCTGCTGAAGTAATTCACAGCTGCGCTGATGTCTGGTCTTGAAGCCAAAGCCAAATAGGTCAAACAACCGATCAGTTCCCGAAACGGCTGCTTGGTCAATTCCTCAACACTTCGGGTCTTCAATTTTAGGTTTGGTTCCAATGGAGTTGCGCATGGTTTGCAATCTGCCATTTTGAATCTGCTTAGCAGGTTCACGACGTATTTCGGTTGACTAATCTTCATTCGACCACGCGTCTGATCGTAATCCACCTTCAGCCCGAGAAAATGCTTTATCGGACCCATGTCCGACATTTCAAAACGCGTAGACAGTTTGGATTTGATGTCCACGACTTCCTCTCGACTGTTTGAGACCAACAAAATGTCATCCACGTACAGCAGCAAATAGACAACATTCGTTTTGTCTTTCTTCGTGTAGAGACAGGTGTCGATCTTCGAACGTTGGAATCCTATTTGAAGCACAAATTTGTTGAACTCCTCGTTCCAACTCCTCGGTGCTTGTTTTAGCCCATACAAGGACTTCCTCAACCGACAGACGAGATGCGGTCCTCCCCGCTCAAATCCAACAGGCTGACGCATGAAAATTTCTTCCTTCAGGATGCCGTTAAGGAACGCCGTCTTGACATCCATTTGGTGCACATGATGTCCCATTTGATTTGCAACCGCCAACAGCACTCTGAGGGTTGCAATTTTCGCCACAGGAGCATATGTCTCGTCGTACTCGAAGCCTTTCCTCTGCGAAAAACCTTTGGCCACCAGCCTCGCCTTGTATCGGTCAACATTACCAGCCTCGTCACGCTTGATTCGGAAAACCCACTTGCATTCCACCAGATTCTTTCCGGCAGGCTTCGAAACAAGCTCCCATGTTTCGTTCTTGCTCAAGGATTGCATCTCACTATCGATCGCCTTCTTCCAATCGTCCCAATCGTCACGCTTCTTCAATTCAGCGATCGTCGTCGGAATGTTTTCCACATACGCTTCTGCATTAAGCGCATACGCCAGAATCGAACCATCACTCGCCATCGGGGAACCTGACAAATAAGTACCAGCAGTATTGGCTCCAAAATTGGTAATGAAATCTTTCAACTTACCAGGGAGCGTGCGCTCCCGACCGCTGCGCCTCGTTGACACTTCTGTAGAACAGTTGTCACGTTCTTGGTGCGGTGGGAGCGCGAAGTCTGGATCGCTGTCTTCGTCATCGGTCATGCAATCGGAATCAGTCGTCATTTCCGGTTGCATCGCATCAGCACATTGATCCGATTCGTCCACACCAGGCTCGCTCGACACCTCAAGGATTTCCGGTTCATGTGTTTCTCCACGCCTTGGAAAAACATTATCTGGGCTTGATTCTGGTCCATCACTGGGCTTGACGTCATCTTCAGTAGCAGGTTCAACATAACGGTAAGATTTTTGAATCACACTGGACCATTTCAGATTTTCGTCGAAAATCACATCTCTTGAGATGAACAGCTTGCGTTTCCTTGGATCCCAAATTCGATAGCCATTGGGAGCGAACCCAACCATTACGTTTTTCTCCGTCTTGCTGTCCAACTTGTGTCGTTTTCCTTTCGGCACCCAAGTGTACGCCACCGAACCAAAAACACGCATTTTGTCGACCTCAGGTTTCCGATCATACCAAATTTCATACGGTGTTTTCTTGCAGTTCACAGAAGACGTAGGACTTCGGTTCAGGATGTAGGCAGCCGAACTCACCGTCTCACCCCACATTTCCTTCGGCAAGCCAGCTTCCTGCAACATCGATCCCGCTCTCTCCAACAACGTGCGGTTCATCCGCTCAGCTGCTCCATTCTGTTGCGGACTGTACGGTGCGGTTGGCTCCAGTTGAATCCCTTCGGTGCGGCAAAAATTCTTGAAGGAAGCGGACATATACTCCCCACCGTTGTCGCATCGAAGACGGGAAATTTTCGTCCCGAAATAAGCTGTTGCTGCTGCCTTGTACTCCTTGAACTTTTCCATCACTTCATCCTTCGTTGCTATTGGATACACCACCGTAAAATGGCTAAAATCTTCGATGAACGTGACAAAATAACGTTTGCCATCCCACGTTTTCGGATTGAACGGCCCACAAACGTCGGAGTGTATCAATTCTAGTAGACGTGTTGATCGCTTACCACTGCTCACCGGAAACGGATGTCTCGTCTGCTTTCCACTGAGGCAGACCTCGCAAACCGTACCACCAGGCCATTTTGGGATTTCGGATTTCGTTTCAACCATGCCGTACTTCCAAAGTTTCTTTATATTTGCCTCGCCAAGATGTCCAAACCTTCGATGCCATAAATCGTACTCGTTTTTACTTGTTACCATGGCATTCCCTTCCGATTTAATTTCGCGTAGGCTCATATCCAAGCTGTACAACTGGCCCAACCTTCGTCCCACGCAAATGATTTCGCCATCCAGTTCGATCGTCACATTTCCAGCCGCAATTTTCAACACCATTCCAGCGTCCTCCAACCTACGCACCGAGAATAGATTGCACTGCAGACCAGGAACATACAGCACTTCCTTTACTGTACCCGGTTTCTTCACGCCGTCGACAATCATATTGACACGTACTGTTCCAGCCGATTCAGCAACCAACGTCTCACCACACTTGGCTACAGCGATGTGAATCTTGTTCTTCAATGGATGAAGCTCTTCGAAAAAAGACTTGTCGTTGACCATGTGGTCCGTTGCTCCTGAGTCAAGAAACCAGGAAAACTTTTTCGTCGACTTGCTAGGAGCTAAGAGTGCCGTTGCGTTGCCCGTGGTTACCAGAAAACAAATTTCTTTTTCAGCCGCCATTTTTGCACCACCTTTCGATTTCTTTCCGGACTTCCAGGCAAACTTGGGGTTCTTCTCGACGGATTTTCCAGCCTTTTCCGCTTCGGGGCAGTCAACTCGCCTATGACCGTACTTCCCACAGCCGAAACATTTGAATCCTCGGAATTTTCCAGCAAACGCAGATTCGACAGCAACATCACCTTGGTTCGACCGTTTCACCTGCTCGTCCAAAAGCCGTTTCTTAACATATGCCATCGTCAGTTGTTCCGGTTGAATCGTTTCCACCGCTGTGATCAGAGCCTCGTAGGATTTTGGAAGTGAGAGCAAAAGCTGACAAACGACGTCTTCTTCTTCCAAATTCACTCCAGTCGCTCGCAGCTCTCGTAGAACCTTCTCGAACTTCAGAAGGTATGCCTTGACGTCCTCTCCTTCCAGCAGTCGCAATTCTTGAAATTGCTTCCGGAGATAAAGCTTACCGGCAATTCCGACACGTTCAAACGCATTACAGAGTGCGTCCCAGGCGTCCTTGGCGGTTCGCTTATCCTTGACGTAGTCCAACTGGTCTTCGCCGATACGATGGATAAGAAGGTTCTTACATTTCCTGTCTTGGGCCTGACGCTCGTTGAGTTTCTTCTTCTTCTCGGCCTTCACCTGGATGGAGTCCTCCGGAAGATCCCTCGCAAACTCCTCGTCCTCTATGGCATCCGTCAAACAATGCAGCAGCCCTCTATCCTCCATCAGCACCTCGACACGAAATTTCCAGTTGCTGAAGTTCGTGCCGTCAAACAGCCACAACTTTTCTTCGCTCATCTTGCTGACCACGTTCTACTTCCGGAACAAAACTAAGAACTACTTCCTTTTACTCTGGGCCCATAACCTAAAGAATTAGGCAGAGCATTTACAAAAAGATGTGTTTATTCAGTAATGGATAGAGTGGAAGTGAAAATTTTAACTGAGACTAAAGTCAATGATTACTGCGATTACTGTTTGTCAGTAACTAAGCACGTAGCTGATGGTTGCTATACTTAACAGTTTATACCCTTTTTGTTTAGTTTTTGCAAACATGGTTGACCATCAGAAATTTCGACTGACAGTAACACAATTAGGTACTTGAGTATATAAATAGGTAGACGATTTCTAAAATATGCTTACCCGTTTATGTGCACAAACCTTTTCTTCCGTTCTGGTTCCAGTTTGGGCGGTTAGATAAATTAGATGATTTTCATTTTATAACACAATCATTCGGAAATATTGTCTTCCAATCGTTTGTATAATATAAATCACGCTGACGGATATTATTCCACAACAGAATTTCTTCCTTCTAATCTCTCCCGTTTACCTCCAAAAACGATTAATTTCAATGAAAAGTCACTATTTTTTAACGCGTTCGTAGACAAGCGAACGGAAATGAGAGCATGTTTCCGAAAAATTTAAACACGTTGCGAAATCACGTGCGCGCCTTTTTTTCAAAACGTGTTCGAATTTCGAAGAGCTAACATCACGCACACTTTAGTATTTTGTACTAAAAATGCATTCGCTTGCGTTATTTTGAAAAGCCGTCCGTAAACTTACAAATTTTTGACTTTTTTGATTTTATTCAGACAATTTATAGCACAATCAACTTGTTTTAAATGTTTCCAGTGATAGACAACCACATGGTTTCATAAACGGAGTCCAAACAGGTATGTTCCCAACATCAAATCATAAACAAAAACTTGGTACTAACGGAATTTCCACAGCCCGGTTCAATAACAGCTGTTGATCCGCCCGCGATACCAAGGCGACACGGAAGCCTGCACTACTTCCGTTATTTACTCTACTATCGATTCTAGTCCTCACTTATGTAATCACGACTGCCCCAATCCATTCAGCATTAGTGATTGAGGAGCAACAGTAGGCGCCACACTCGATACCCCTGTCGGATGATCGGCTCCAGACGTTCCCTGTTCCCATCGTTGGCCGCCATGATTCCGGGAGTGTACAAACACTGGAACTGTCGCAATAACGTTTACCCCAGGTCCGATGTTCGCCGGTATCCGGTTCCGGATGAGAGCGTTTTCTGGACCGCCTCCTATCCGGACTATCAACCACCGGTACACGAGGCGGATGTGTTAAAAGGGAAGGAGTGGGCCGATTTGGATATCGGTAAGCTGAACTTGACCTAAAAGTTTCTTGTTGCATTTTTGTTTTGGTCGGTAACTAATGAGTTTTTTTTCGTGTTTGTTTTTTTTTTTTTTAGATGACCCGAATTTTAAGGCCAAATGGAACCAGCTGGATGGCAACGTGAATCGTGTTAGCTTTGTAGGGGAATACGAGGTTTTGAATGGGTATCCACAGAATATGTTTGGGCGTACCGGGTTGCGTGGAAGAGGTCTGCTGGGGCGATGGGGACCGAATCATGCTGCCGATCCGGTCGTTACCAGGTGGAAGGTTAATAGTGCCGGCAGACAGGTGGTTGACGAAAGAACTGGGAAACGGGTGCTGCAAATGTGTGCCATTGAAAGGCAGGACTGTGGAGCGTGGGCTATTCCCGGTGGGATGGTCGATCCCGGGGAACAGGTAAGTGCTACTTTGAAGCGGGAATTTATGGAGGAAGCCATGAGCGAATCGGGGGAAACGGAAGAGGTGGAACGGTTTTTCAAGAGTGGTCAAGAGATTTACAAGGGTTATGTCGATGATCCGAGAAATACGGATAACGCTTGGATGGAAACTGTGGCCGTTAATTTTCACGATGAGGATGGGCATGTCGTGGGAAAATTTAGCCTTTGCGCAGGGGATGATGCGGCGAAAGTCAGGTGGATGGACATTGATTCTGGGGTGAAGTTGTATGCGAGTCATACCAGTATTGTTAGGAAGGTCGTTGAATTGTTAAATGCCCATTGGTAGAATTTAATTTAAAAAAGTGGATACTTTAAAATATATGCAAGTTAAGTTTTGTTGAGGGTTCTGTCCATTCTGTTTATTCCTTATGTTAGGTACAGTCAAGCGTTGTTAGTAAAGCACTTTCATAAGAATGTAGTGAATTGATAGTTCATTAGAAAGCTTCGAAAGCCATGAAATCGTATGTATATTAAGGTGGCAACCAAAATTGCCATGCCAAATTTAAAAAACCGACCATACAAACTGACCTGTGCCAAATTTCATCTCACTTTCACTCGCAGGTAAAAGTCAAACTGGGTCAGTTTCATCTCGCTACGAGGTTAGCTTCAGGAGCGAAGAGGTAGAAAGTACCTTTTTTCTCGGTGAATTGATTTTTTTTATTCTGCTAAATGCTTTACCTTTTTCGTCCGCTTGATTCCGGTAAACTTTACCTCATTGTGAGGTCAGTTTCACCTCGACGAAGAAAAAGTTGAAGTCATCACGAAAAAATAAGAACTCGAGCAATTTTTTATGTTTGAGTAAAATAATAACATGTATTACAATGTATCTTATGGTTGCTTTCTAGTGTTTTTTTTTTCTGTCGAGATATTTTCAAAATATTTCTGAGATGGGTAGAAGTTATATTTTGCTATCGTTCGAAGCTGACTGCTCTCTCTTTTTTCCTGTCATCTCTGCAATTATCTGTAAGTAGGGGCATAACACACACAGAAGGTATATATTGCTAGTTTGTTTGACCGCGCGAAACTGTCAAAATCGCAAATTAGAGCTTGTAAAGATGTATTACACAACTCTCAGCAGCGTTGATTGTTGCTCACACTGTAAAGCTAGAAAGTAGCTTAACCAAAAAAGAAAACTTAAATGGTAATCTATTCGAAAGTGTCTCAAACTGACTTACAGGTACCTGAAATATGTAATATGTAACTTAACTAATTTGACCTTTTTTTATACTTGTTTACCGAAATATAACAATCTTGAGTTCGAAAGCAGTTTGTAAGATTGATTGCTGTTTTCAAGAGAGTTGGAGTAAAATTTGCAACTTTTCCTACCGTTGTTTTACCTTTGTTAAATTTTGCTTGTATTTATATATTTTTTTAAATTTTTCATTGATAACCTTAAGGAAGTCCATATTTGGGTGTATGTTCAGCGTTGCTTTTGTGATTTTTTTTCTTGTCCAAAGCTACGTTCACTCGTCGATATTCGCTAACAATTGGCATCTCTATCTTTCTGCGGATATCATTACCGAAAATCAAAAACCAGCAAAACAAACCCATACATCTCTCTAAATTAATGCTAACGGCGCTAGAAACAAATTTTTGTCTTGCTATTATTCTATTGAACTATTATGCCTTCAGTTATCGTGTCGTGATCACCCTATTCAGATCTATTAGGCTCGGGACATACCACTTATTTCTGTTTCTATGTTTATCTTTATTATTATAATCATTTTCATTGTTGGCTCAATGTCCGTTTTGAATTTATTTTCTGTAAGATAATAGATTCTTTGCCTTCTGGTATGGTTTTACATTATTTAGATGATGACTAGTAGTTGATTTTATCGCATTAAGCTGTAAGAGTTGTACAGATCTATCGGTTTGAATCGACTTTAATGAAGGTATTTTTTTTTGTTTCAAAATATATGTTTAACATGCAATCTATGACTTGACAAAACTTTTTCGAATCTCACACTTAATGACTCGTTTTTTTTGCGAATTTTAACGGTACATTACATAAAGTTTGTCAGCGGTTTTGCTAAAAATTTCTTTTCACCAGACCCAAATGCAGATCTTTCTAAAACTACTCTAAGACAATTAAAAAGGAAGAACTCATTTAAACAATCTGTGACTATGTACAAATAAATATAAAGACCTGAACTTAAGTGTATATGAATAAATAGTACAACTTAAGATAACTAAACTAAACTCTATGCATTAAATTGATTGCACGCGTAGCGATGAAATTGAAAAAAAAATAAAACGCAAACTTTACACTGATATGACCACAAAGTCCACTCACTTGCTCAGTCCTTGATTTGGGGTTTCTAGAAATCTTGTTTTTTCCTAATACGCCTCAAATATTCAAACGCGTACTTGAAAAATATAACAGCCTTATTCCCTACAAAAATATAATCAATGTAAAATCTCGTAATGAATTTCGCTTCTTCCTACAGTCAATCCGCGATGTATTTTTCTTGCAGTTCCCCAAATAGCCTTCGAATCTCAACTCCAGTATCTACTTGGCGGCTTTCTTCGGTTCATCGTCGTCGCTGTGCTCTTCCTGTAGAAGTAGCGAGTCTGGATGTCTAACGGCATTCGCTTTCTTTGCGCCTCCGCGTTGCCATGTGAAGACTCGAGCCAGTTGGGTAAACTTCTTCCGAGATATTTTGCCCATGTGGCGTAGCCGTTCCTTGAAGGCCGCATCGTCCGACACCTTTCCTTGGTGATCCTTCTCCAGTGCCGATAAAAATTCCTGATTCCACCGAAGCTCGGCCATGAATTCTTCGTTCTGAAGCATCATCGCGAACTGCTCGTCGCCAAGATCGAATTCGGTATTACGGGAACATTCACCCGACAGCCGCAGGAAGGTGGGTGGCAATGGACCCAACATCGGTGGATTCCATTTGCTTTTGTTGGTAAGCTCCGATTCGCGAGCCGGTGCTGCTGTTCGAGGACTTCCCGTTGCACTGGAGCTTCCGGGAGACTTTTTAATCTTCGGCGAGGCACCCAAGGCTGAAGACTTTGGGGAAGTGCTTAGAAGTGCTGACACCGCTGCTGGAGTATTGCTAGTTAGATCTAGAAGCGCTCCGCCTGCCGGAGTATTGATGCCAGCTGTCGGTGCAGTCCTTCCAGTATCACCGTCCAACTCCTGGCGTAACTTTTCGTTCTATTAAAACAAATTGAACATAAGTTTCAGTCATAAGCAATATAAACTTAAGCCACACTCACCTGATTATCGGTGCTCATCGCCAACAGCTGGTCGATTGTCGCATCAACGGCACCCTGATTGGCCCTCAGCACCGCCTCTATCACGTCCCGGTCCATTTCCGGGAACATATTCTTGAAGTCCGACATTGCCTGACCGAACTCGAGCTGCATAGTGGAGGCCATTCCAGGTTCCGATCAGGTGCTCTCTTCGATCGACACCAACACAACGGAACAGTGCGGGGTACCACTACTATCTCTCGTCGTTGTCGTCGTCTGCTGGTTAATTAGCACAGCAATGTCACCCCGTTCAAAAAGCTAATAAAACAAAAAAAGCAATCAGTACCCTTGTACAATGTTTACACATTCACAACAGGCGATAAGCCAGATTCCAGTACCTTCCCTAAAAGTGGAAGATTAAGTCCACCCAATATACCCACAGAGAGAGTGTACCTCGCTTTCCGTCGTCTGCTTTTCACTTCTCGCTGATAGAATTTTCGCTTGATGCAAGTCAGCACGAATGACAACAAAGTTTTACACCTTCAGGGGCTTCTCGGCCAGACAAACAAATTAGGATAGTCTTTTTTCACTAGAACCCCAATTGCCTCGGATGACTCAACAATCCCAAAACATTTTCGGCACAAATTCACTGCTGATGGTGTCCGATTGAGCACGATTCTCGGGATAATTTCACCGAAAATTAGGCAAACTTTGGGAACTATTTTTGTTTTGCGATTTGCGCAAGTGACAGTCTGGCCAGTCCAGTTGGAATCCGTCCGTCTCGTCGTTTGACAGCAACTGGATTTTTGTGTTATCAGAACTGGCATGCAGCCTTTTGTGAGCTAACTTGGCGCACACAACTTGCATGCAATTGAGAGGTTTAACTTGTGTGTACTAAACTTACAAGGGCGTCGGGCGTTCGTGGTCGAAATATTTAATTGGAGCTCAGAATAGGTTTGAAATTTAAAATTGAGTACAAAATCAAAATAAAGATCTACAGAAGAACTGATATTGAATAATTTGGGGGCGCTGAATTCAAATACTCAATGAACTTTTTCCCTCAGCGAAGTTTTTAAGATTTAGAGGTTATAACTTATGGAGAGGGGAGGGGGAAGGGGGTTGTATGGAAATGTCCACCTTTGTCCATGGAGAAAGGGGTAGGGGTTCGGGTCATGTCCAGGTGGAAATTCTTACTTTCAAAATATTTTTTAAAGGTGAATAAATATTAAGATGTTTAATTCAAAAATTTTAAATGGCAAAGCTTTCCAGTTTAAGTATAAACAGCTTTCCAGTTATTAGTAGCCACTTGAAAGCAAGTGATAAATATGATAATTTAGAAATTTAAAATTTAAAAAATTTAATGTATATCAGGACTTGCTTTTTCGTATTTTCTGAATAAGCCATTTCAATAACAGAAAAGCAAAAGAAGTGCTTTCTAACTGAGAAATAGATTCATAAATAAAAACAATTTCAAATCTGTCTAAGTTGACATCCGGGAAGGGGGGTAGGAGTCTCATTTTTCTGTTCATGTGGTATCTGAAAGGCCCCTTAACTTTTAAAATATGTAAGAAAGAAAAAATCGCCGTATCCCGCGTAGAGGGTAGCGTTCAAGTTTTTGAAGCCAACGATTATCGAATCGAGTCCCGGTCACGGCATGCTTTATACACTGCCTGTGGGTTGGTGGTTTTAGCATTTGAAAGACACTAGTCTCAATACTAGGCTCGAGACTGTTTTCTTTCGATATTTACATAGAAATTAAATGAATATTTATTAATCTTTTTAAAATAAATTGATAATACTGAATATAAAAAAAACCTAACATCGCTACTTTCTCTGGCATAATGTTATAGTTTGCCCAATATTCCGCCAGAATATAAAAACGAAATAAGAGGTCAAGGAAAACCTTATGTGTTTTTTTTATAATTCAGGTGTCATTTGAGCTGTAACTCGGAAGATCATGGTCCCGAGCATAATAATTGCAATAATCTTAAAGGGTGTCCACGATGAAATTGCCACACTTTGAAATTGCTCTAACTTTTTAACCGTCGGGTAGAATTTAATGAAAATTTGGGTGGATTTAGTTCATCCTGTTGTTAACATCCTGCAAGTTTTAAAGTCCTGTGCATGATGGATCTAGTATGGTGGTCTCACATGTCAAATCGCATGTTCAGTCATATTGAAAAAAGCTTTGACAGCTGGCTGAAGTGTTTACGAAAAAAGGGGTCCAGGGATGCCAGGTGTTTGTGATAAAAAATCAGAGAAATTTGGAAAAAAAAGTCTATGTATGTCTGTGCACAAGCTTATCGTAGACCAAAGATCAAAAGATTGAAAACCAAATTGTGTTTAAGTTTATTTTATTTTATTTAAATTACACTACCGGAAAAAAATGATTTGATCGTTGAAGAGGAGGAGGAGATGCAGCTAATCATCGGAGAAATGAGGAACTTTCACAAGAATGCCATTGAAATTATTTGAGAACATTTTTACGCCTATTATCTTCCCCTAGAATGCTGGTGAAAATTGAAAAAAATCTCTGGATGCTTCAAAATCATGAATTTTTAATGTCAGATGCAACTGAAACGAAAAATAACCATTTTTTTAGCTTGTCCTCAAAAATTGGAATTTGGTTTGAATAATAACCATTTTTCAACTTCTCCGCCTTTGTTTCTCATGTTTAAAAAATAATCATATTACAACCCGGATCAGAAAAGCCCGTTTGGCATTTGCGAGTCTCCGAAACATCTGGCGGTCACGTCAGATCTCTCTACGAACGAAAATCCGAATCTTCAACTCAAACGTCAAATCCGTATTGCTGCGAAGCTTGGTGCACATATGCGGTAACGACGCGAAAACTGCAAGTTTGTAAACCGCTGCCTGCGGAATATCATCCGCGCTTGGTGACCTGGCAACTGGATCTCGAATGAGGAACTACATCGCCGGTGTCATCAAAGGGCGCTAGAAATCGAGATTCGGGAACGTAAGTGGCGATGGATTGGGCACACGCTGCGAAAAGATGAAAACGAGATTTGCAGAGAGGCGCTAGTTTGGAATCCGGAAGGACATCGAAGGAGAGGCAGACCCAGAAACTCGTGGCGGCGAAGCCTAGCCGCTGAAATCCGAACTGTCGACGAGAATATTGACTGGAACCAGGTGAAGACGCTAGCTCCGGATCGTCAACAGTGGTGTTCTTTATCACGGCCCTATGCACCGGAGGATCGGCGCGGGACCATTAAGTAAGTAAGTAAGTATGGAAACTCGAATTTTGCGAATCAATTTTGTGTGTGGAAATTTCATAGTAGACACTTAGGATTAGTCGATCTTGAATCGATCCCTGGAAGATCGATCTTTTCAACTCAGATTTTCGATTTTTTGGATCGATTCTACGGCCAGGAAAAAATCGATTAGATCGGTTTATTTTTGATGCGATATTTCGATCTTTTATTCTCATTTATTTGAAGATATTTAGATACAAGTATTTTGAGTAGCGATTTAGTTTCTTACACTGCAATCTGTTTTGCTTTTTGTCTGAATCAGTATTCAGGATTAGATTGGCTTTCGTAGAAGTTTTATCTGCAGATTTCAATATATTGAGTAAGGTATACCGGGGTGGATGAGGACGGTTTTTCGTATAGTTCAACTTTAAATACCTTCAACATAATGCAGGACATGTTGTTTACAAATGCTGAAGAGATGAGTTTGATAGACACGAAGCGAGAAAAGTTATCATCTACTAAAGTATTATTATCTGCTGGTGTCTTCTCTTACCCCGCATTATGGGGAAAGGTAGATTTTGCCTTTCTTTCTCAACACATTTTAAAAAAACTTGTGTTTTCTGGGTTGAATACGTTGCTCGAACAGCTTAAAATTTTGAATAAAGTTCATGGTACTATTAGTTAATAAGGCATCCTTTAATGATTATTGTGAGTAATATATGTTCAATACACTAGAACCGATTTTGTCGAAAGTATATATGTACCGGTCGTACTTAATGTCGAATTTTAGGGTTTGCACACAATTTTATCCACAAAGATAACACTCAACTTAGTTACGCAAAATTCTCCAAATATATGACAATTTTTTTCATCAACACGCTCAACTTATTTTGAGTACAAAACCTGTAGATTTTATTCATCTAACAGCATTACGCTTGTTCAATTTTAACCATCAGCATATATTCACCACAGTACCTATTACAGAACAAACAAGTAATTTTCTCAACTTTTCATCATTAAAATGATAAATACTGCTAAATTGTATTGGAGGGCGGAAAGGAAATAGAAAAATGTGTAAACATCAAGGCTGGTAAACGGTGGATAATGTGCAACACGAGACCCCATAGTGGTCATATCACCTCTTATTCACAACTCCTATCTCTACCTCCCCGCGGTGCCGGCTGGGGTGCGAGTAACCTAAGCGGAGATCGGGTACCCAACCCCGGTGGATGCTTTGGTCGCATGCAGACTGAGAAGGTGGCCGCACGCGTCTGTTCCCCAGGTCAGGGGCGGCGTGCAACAACAACCGAGCGTCTGTTCTCCAGGTCAGGGGCGGCTCAAACAGCGTCTGTCTTGCAGCAAGCGGCTGAATTTATGAAATGCGGCTCCCGCCAGCTAAGTCCAAGATGGCAGCCCCATCGCGGGATAGGGACTTTAGGCTAACAACCTACTGCTCCCGATTTGAAATTGTTACGGAATCCGAAAGAAATGACCGACCTGGAACTTTGGCGACGACTTTTCGCATGAAAACACGGACACGAATTGGAACTTGGAATGTTTTAACCCTTGCCCAACAAGGCAAACTGGAACAACTTGCTAGAGAGGCTAGCCGCCTCAAGCTTGAAATTCTGGGACTGAGCGAAGTCCGTTGGCCTAATACTGGAGAACACAAGACACAATCCGGGCAAGTCCTGCTTTACTCTGGCATACGAGGAGAACATGCTACTCGGGAACGAGGAGTTGGTTTCCTGTTAAGCCCGCAGGCCTATGCGGCCCTCATAAGATGGGAACCGATAAACGAAAGAATAATCGTAGCCAGATTTAGAACACGGGTTAGAAACCTTACAATGGTCCAGTGTTATGCGCCAACTGACGTTGCCGATTTGCAGGAGAAAGAGCAGTTTTACAGTCAACTGAACAGCGTGGTAGAGAGAATTCCGAAGGGTGACATTCAAATCCATTTGGGCGACTTCAACGCAAAGATTGGCTCCGACAATCAAGACCTTGAGCGCATCATGGGGCGCCATGGCCTAGGACAGATGAGCGAAAACGGAGAGCTGTTTGTAGAATTTTGTGGCAATAACAACATGGTGATCGGTGGATCGCTCTTCCCCCATCGACCAGCACATAAGGTCACTTGGGTATCCCGAGATGGCCGAACAGAAAATCAAATTAACCACATCTGCATCAGCCGAAAATGGAGAAGGAGCCTTCTTGATGTCCGCAACAAGCGAAGCGCAGACATTGCATCTGACCATCACCTCGTCCTTGGCGAGATACGACTGAGAGTTGCACGTGTCCAACGGCGCGAGGAGAAAGTCGGGTGTCGATACGACGTCCGCCGGTTGGAGAATCCAGAGGTGAAAAGGGCATACGTTGAACAGCTAGAATCCCGAGCCTCGGAGCTGCCGACAGACGGAACAGTCGAAGAACAGTGGTGTGGAATCAAGAATGCCTTTATCACGACGAGCCATGGTACTCTCGGTAAAGTTTGTGGAAGAAGAAGTGAATGGATGTCGGATGAAACTTGGAGGATGTTCGATGATCGGAGAAAGGCGAATGTCGGAATTGAGCAGGCATGTACCGGGTCAGCCAAAGCAGCCGCCCGCTTACGATATGCGGAGCTGGAAAAGGCAGTTAAACGAGCTTGTAGACGAGACAAGAGAGCCTGGACAAACTCCCTAGCCGAAGAGGGGGAAAGAGCCGCCGCCAATGGAGATATCCGATTACTTTATGACATTTCTCGCCGCCTCAGTGGTGCAAGGACTAATGCAAGAATGCCGCTGAAAGACCGAGCTGGTCAGTTATTGACCGATCGAACAGATCAGCTCAAACGATGGACTGAGCACTTCGAACAACTCTTCCGAGTCACGAATAGCGATGGCCAACAGAACCCGCAGCTTGAAGCGCCAACAGTAAGTCGCATAAATGGCGTCAACTCGGAAGCGCCCTCGCTGGCTGAAATAGAAGCGGCAATCAAAAACATGAAATCCAACAAAGCACCTGGGATCGATTGCATCCCTGCTGAAATGCTGAAAGCCGACCCTGCCCTGTCAGCACAAATGTTGCACCGTCTTTTCGCTGACATCTGGGATACTGCAACATTCCCGGCCGACTGGATGCAGGGTATCCTCGTAAAGGTCCCGAAGAAAGGAGACCTGACAGAGTGCGGTAACTGGCGAGGCATAACGTTGATCTGTACAACCCTCAAAGTACTCTGCAAAGTGATCCTGAATAGGATCCAGGAGAAAATCGACGCTACACTCCGACGGCAACAAGCTGGATTCCGATCCGGACGATCATGTGTGGACCACATCACAACGCTACCAATCATACTGGAACAAATCAACGAATTCCAGGACTCTCTTCTGCTGGTGTTCGTTGATTTCGAAAAAGCATTCGACCGACTTAATCATGAAAACATCTGGGTGGCTCTAAGGCGACGAGGGGTCTTGCACGATGGTGTCTTGTCCGAACCAATCCCGGTAACTGCTGGAGTGAGACAAGGATGTATCTTATCACCGCTACTTTTCCTCATCGTAATGGATGAGATTCTGACTGGATCGATCGACTGTGCACCGAACCGAGGATTGCCGTGGAATCCTTTAACAATGGAGCAACTGAACGACCTTGACCTGGCTGACGATATTGTTTTGCTCGCCCAAACACAACCGGACATGCAGAGCAAACTCGACGACCTCACCGAAAGTTCCAAGGCAGCGGGTCTCAAAGTCAATGTCAGAAAGACCAAGTCGATGGAGATCAACACAGGAAATCCCTCCAGTTTCATGGTAGCTGGGCAACAAGTTGAGAAAGTGGAGTGCTTCCAGTATCTTGGTAGCCAGATAACGCCTGATGGTGGTACCAGTAAAGAGATCGAAACCCGGATCAGAAAGGCCCGATTTGCGTTTGCGAGTCTCCGAAACATCTGGCGGTCACGCCAGATCTCTCTACGAACAAAAATCCGAATCTTCAACTCAAACGTCAAATCCCCGTATTGCTGTACGGGTGCGAAACTTGGTGCACATATGCGGTGACGACGCGAAAACTGCAAGTATTTGTAAACCGCTGCCTGCGGAACATCATCCGCGCTTGGTGGCCTGGCAACTGGATCTCGAATGAGGAACTACATCGCCGGTGTCATCAAAGGGCGCTAGAAATCGAGATTCGGGAACGTAAGTGGAGATGGATTGGGCACACGCTGCGAAAAGATGAAAACGAGATTTGCAGAGAGGCGCTTGACTGGAATCCAGAAGGTCATCGAAGAAGAGGCAGGCCCAGAAACTCGTGGCGGCGAACCCTAGCCGCTGAAATCCGAACTGTCGACGAGAATCTTGAGTGGGACCAGGTGAAGACGCTGGCTCCGGACCGTCAACAGTGGAGGTCTTTTACCACGGCCCTATGCACAGGAGGATCGGCGTGGGATCACTAAGTAAGTAAAGTAAGTGTAAACATCAAGTCTGAATAAAGTTGTCCTCAATTAGGGTTTGAAGTTAAAATTTTGGTGTTTTGTAAAAAAAATTTTTGTCTATATTTGAAACCCTCGTTTCTTTTCTTAACTTGTAATTCTGCATGTAAGAATTGTTTCAGTGTAGAATTTGTTGATCTTGGATTCTTTCTAGGATATGATGGCTAGCATCTTAAAAATGCTAATACCACCAACCCACAGAGCGTGTACTATGTATGTCGTGACCGGGTTTCGATCTCGTTACCGTTGGCTTAGAAGACTTGAAGGCTATCCTCTACGCCACAGACTGCGGCGCTTTCCATGTGTAGAAGGATTTAGAAACTTTGAAATTTTGTGCTACAAATGGAAAGATCGATTTATCTGAGATCGATCTTCAAGCTCCGATTTTTTAGTTGGAACGATCTCAGGACCGTTCATCTGAATCGATCTTAGAGATCGATCTTTTTCTGAAGATCGAACAATCCTAGTGGACACCCTTTAGGCTTGTACTCTAGTTAACGAACCGAAAGTTCAATGAGAATTTAAAATAAGAATGTAGCAACTGAAGAACAATTCAAATTCAGTTTAACTACCAAGCTAAAAAAACCTACAATTGAAAACATATTGATAAAAAATAAAACAAACAAGTCAATAAACTCACAAACCACAATCTAAAAATAATTTTAAAAACAGAACCATCATACGATTATCAAATCGTAAGTCGTTTGACTGACACCGGGAATTATATTCGAATGTAACCCATGTTCTGCCTCCGTCTTAGCGATCTTTCTCCACGGGGGGTAAGTGTAGTAAATAATTTGGCGATAAGTTTGTGTGCAGCGCACCCAAACAAAAATCTGGTTTGAACTTGTACTAGCTTCTAATTTTAGTCTTCCAATCGTACATCCGAAATTGATTTACGCTATTCTAGCAAGGTGAATGTTTAACGATGTTTAAAATGTGACTCTCAAAGCCAAAGTGATTAGTGCACAACAGCCCTACTTAGGAGAAAACACGTTACAAGGTTTCCGTATAGTATGATTTCTCATACTTTCTATCCGCGGTAAAAAATTATATCAAATAACTACACAACTTGTTTCAATTGGTTTGCTGACCTCCGAAATGGTTTATCTCCGTAGACCTCTTTATGATTTTTTTTTTTTTTTTGGGAAATTGCGCTGCATTTTAAACACACATTTATGCTTTTTTAATCTACGACCCGTCCGTGACCTGTTCGGGAGAAGTTTCTCGATGTTTTTGCTTCAACCGTTAAATGGTTGAAGGCTCGGAGATTCTCAGAACTGTAAGAATTAATTTTTGCAACACAAAAGCTTAGCATCGGAGCAAAAACCCATCCGAGTCAGCATATTCGGCACAAGATACTCCGGACGACAGCTTCCTGCATTTGCGAACGACGTCATAAGAGCTCTCGCGGAAGGATGACCTAGTTTTGGGATCCTTCTGATTTTACTTTTTTTTTTGTAAATTCAACATAAACATATTTTTAATTCATTCATCATTCTTGCTAGTGAAACGTACATATGTAGGCATATTAATCTCTTATGGGCTCATTTCCGCTCTTTATCAGCTCAGCGCTGCCAGAGTAGAACCGGTGCTGTGCCGCCGGATGAGATTCGTGAAGCCGCAGCAGTAGGTACGGTTGACTGGGAAAAGCTGTTGACCTTTCGGTGTTTGAGCGCTCATTTTGCAACAAATTTACGAGCTGACGGATCTTTTTTTTTCCTAACAGGACCCAATCGCTCAATTCAATACGGAGCCGTTATCAGCCGCCGCCGCCTGATGGCCTGGGTCACGAAACGGTCAAACTCGGCAGATGGGTCAAAATGTCCAGAGAGCGCCTAATTGAAATTGTACCATGTACTCTACAGACGGAGTCCGGCCTCTGTGCGTCCGGCGGCCAAGCACAAGATTTCTACTGAGTCAGAATTTCAAAAAAGGTGACAGCATTGCAGATTTTTTTCTGCATAGTTAGTAAATTGTGGCCTTCGGTTTTCCAAGCGATAGCGCTAATCAGCACAAGGTGTCAATGCTCTCTTCTGATTTGGAGGAACCATTCCTAAAAAAGTAAAAGAAGTTTCGAATTTCGAATGCGTATTACGTAGAAAGCGGCTTCCGTCCGTTTGATGGACTTCGACGTAACACGTCGTAAATTACTGCCGCCAAAATTGACCGAGCTCAAATTCAAAGGTACCTACTCGAAAAAATCTCCTCGGACAGTATTTTGTCTCAATAAATCCAAAGATAGGACGATGATAAGCGAAAATTTTAATTACGCCGTTAAAAAGTTGCTCTTCTGAGGCGTTTCGGTTTTCCATGCTGCTTCCATGACTTTCGTATGCTGTCTCCCCTCTTATCAGCAGGATGCTTGCCATCATGCTTCTGCCACATAATTGGCAACATTGTAACACGTGTAGTACAGAGCCGGATTTGGGTTCTGGTCACGCAAGAAAAACCGAAAATCGAAAAAGGGAAGATAGCTTCACAATAAAACAAAACAAAGAAGAAATGCTGACGCAATATCGCCTGATCTTTCGCAAATTGAGCATGGGCTTGATGCCGGCAATGGCGATGCATGTTTTATGCTTGCTGGAGGTTATCGGAAGCATAACCTTGGCAGTTAAGCAGCAGCAGCATAAAGTGTTTTTTTTTTTGCTTTTACGTTTATGCAGCAACTATGGTGCGCTGCTGGTGCAATTCGTGAGCGCGTGCGTCTACTGCCGGGCACTTGTCATTACGACCTTTTGGCTTATCTGCCAGTTTTGTAGAAGAATGATGCATATTGGAATATTGAACATAAAAAATCTCACAATTTGTAATATTAGAAAACGGGTAGGCTTAATAGCGGTAGGTTATCCAAACAAAAGGAAAATTGTACATAAAGATATCAAAAGATAAAGCCAAGAGAAGCTTAAAAACATGAGAAAACTGGAAATGAACCTTTTTTTCGAAGAATTATTGATAAAGGGTGATACGGTCAAAATTTGGTCAATATCAACTTGACGTATTTCTTTCAATTTTGCATTTAAAAAACCTGAACACTCCTCATTTTGAAGTTGTGTGTGTGTAGAACGTTGTTCTTATTTTGATTTTGGAATTCACTCTTCAGTTGTCAATATGCGGTCCAAGGAAGAAGAGCAGCGTATCCAAATTTTGCTCGCGCATCGCGAAAATCTGAGCTACTCGCACGCAAAGCTGGCAAAATCGCTAAAAGTTGCCAAATCAACCGTTACAAATGTAATTAAAGTGTTTAGGGAACGTTTGTCGACAGCCAGGAAGACTGGATCGGGGGGAAATCGAAAACCGGAAGCCGCTGAGACGACAAAGAGAGTAGCCGGTAGTTTCAAGCGAAACCCTAACCTCTCTCTCTCCGAGATGCCGCAATTAAGCTGGGTGTATCGTCTACAACCGTGCATCGAGCCAAAAAACGAGTCGGACTATCGGCTTACAAGAAGGTAGTGACTCCAAATCGCGATGATAAACAAAATACGACGGCCAAAGCGCGATCCCGGAGGCTGTTCACGACGATGCTGACGAAGTTAGACTGCGTGGTAATGGACGACGAAATCTAAGTCAAAGCCGACTACAAGCAGCTTTCGGGACAGGAGTTTTATACGGCAAAAGGAAGGGGAAAGGTTGCAGATATTTTCAAGCACATGAAACTGTCAAAGTTCTCGAAGAAATATCTGGTTTGGCAAGCCATCTGTACCTGTGGCTTGAAAAGCAGCATTTTCATAGCTTCCGGAACTGTCAACCAAGAAATTTACGTGAAAGAGTGTTTGAATAAACGTCTGTTGCCTTTCCTGGAGAAACACGGTTGTTCCGTACTGTTTTGGCCGGATTTGGCATCTTGCCATTATGGTAAAAAGGCCATGGAGTAGTACGCCGCCAACAACGTGCAGGTGTTTCCCAAGGACAAGAACCCTCCCAACACGCCAGAGCTCCTCCCAATTGAGAAATACTGGGATATTGTCAAACGGAACCTAAAGAAGACCAAAAAAACTGCTAAGGACGAGCAGCAGTTCAAGGCAAACTGGCTTTCTGCGGCGAAGAAGGTGGACAAGGTGGCTGTATAAAATCTAATGGCAGGGGTTAAGCGTAAGGCCCGGCAATTCGGATTTGGAAATGCGGAAACCTAACTGAATGTTTTTCCTGAATTTTATACTAATTAAACTTGAAAAATAAATTTAGTTTGATTTTTTAAATAAACGTTTTCACCGATTTACACGCGTTTTCCCTTGACCAAATTTTGACCGTATCACTCTTTACGTTATATATCATAATGATTTAACGATTATAAGAGCTTATTTCCCGATGCTAAAAAATCATAATATTTTCGTCATTTGGGAACCTAGTTGTTTTTTTTTTTAATATTTCCATAAACATGATAAGGAGATTTCTTTTTTGTTGAAATATTGATACCTAAGAACTACAAAACTATTCCTCGATACAATTTATTTGAGAAAATACGTATTTCCTTAGAAAAGGGGGGTGCCTTATCTCCCATATCACGTATTTAATTCTTGAAATTCAAATCAAATCATTTTCTCCACTACTTGAAACTTCATATTAACTCTCAATTTTCTAAATATATTCAAAAAACACCTCAATCGCAAAAATTAAAAAAAAAAATGGCTATATAAGTTGAACCGTTCTAACAGAATATTTTCAGACAGCATATCAACGCGTCAACAAAATCGAGGTCAATGGCATCTGCCAAAAAATCAACAATGATACGACCAATAATTGGCATGTGTACAGTTAGAGCATTGAACATGCTTACCATTGATAAGGCATAACAAATGTTTTAATTTAATGTTGAGAGATTATCATAACTACAACATGATTGTTTTAGGAACTGTGACTCATCAGATCCTGTGTAGGTTCATGTAAGATTCGATTACACATAAATGACCTAAGAGTAGCTTTCATTGAAAAGCGTTTGAAATTCGTTCATGTCACTACACATTTTCCGGTAGCTTTCATCTCCATGCCAATGACATTGCCAAACCCACTTTTAGGGGAAGACTCCTTCCATGCCTTTTTTCAGTCGAACCAATTTTTTGGCGATTTTCGACTCGATTTCTCTCACTTTGGATGATGAAATTTTGCGCTACTGTTACAAGATTCCCAAGCAAAAAGGAATTATGCTTCACTGATCAATTTTAGAACAGTGCATTGTCAACTTCAACTGAAGAATCCTCATGTTCCGTTATCAATGGCTAGACAATTTGATTAGTTATTAGGTATAAACAGTATCTTCATGTTATCCAAATACTTATTTTTGTCAAAATTTTAACAATGTTTCGTGATTTTTCTACCTTTTTGGTACATCCTACGATCCTTTCTCCTGTTGTGTGTTATTTATAGTGTTAGTACAAATTTTCCGAAAGTATGTTTTGTTATACCGTAAATTGAGGGATCTTTTATCAACATGATTTTTTTCCAGATAACCATCAATAACTCAGTCAAAAGTTTGAATTTTTTAAATCTGTTTTCTACCTTTGAAAGCCTATCAATTACGTTTTAAATAGGAAATTGTTTTTTTTTTGCTTTTAGAAATTACTAAAAATAAAATTTCAAAATATTAAAATATGTACAGTTGCGTTCAAAAAAGAATGAAATCGCGTGAAGCTGCGCGCTCTCTTTTAACTTTGACAAGTTTCCCTTTCTCTCTCGGTTGATATTTTTTCATGGAATTTTCACACAATTTAGTTCATATTAGAGGTGTACCGAATATTCGGTCGGCCGAATATTCGGCGCCGAATATCGCCAAAAAACCGTTAAGCCGAATATTCGGCTCACCGAATAGTTGCGCTAAGTATTCGGACGAATATCTACTACGGACTTATAAATTTTTAAAATAATTTTGGATAATTTATAAAATATCCATGTTGTGAAAACTATACAATAGGGTGGCCCAAAATTGTACTACGTCTGGGATTTTGGGGGCTCAAGCTTCAAATGATAGCTAAAGGTATAAGAAACAAACTTTTGTAAGGCATCGACTCAGAAAAATGATGTTTAGAGGTCGCACTGGTTCGATTTATGGAAAAGTTCCATTTTTTCGACATTTTGTCCTAATAACATTTTCAGATCTTGAAAAAGTATCAAACATGTGTCTCTGATATTTTTTATACTTTCTTTATAATGTAAGTTTTAAACTAAAAATTTATTGGGGCTCCACAGCATAATATAAAGCAATTCTTAGCAAAAATTTTAAAATTGTTACTTTTTTCCACAGTGAAACTTGAATTACTTTGAAACTACAAGTCATTGCTACCTATACACTTTCTTCTGCAAAGTTGCACATCATAACGTCGCGCGTCTTTTGAATTCAATGTTGATTAAAAATCTTAATCCAAAGTACACTTATTTGTTATTTTTAATTATTTTTTTTTACAAAAATTCATAGTATTGCGTAATTTAAAAAATCATACATACAAATTGAGAGTCCAAAACAGTCCCAATAAATTTTTAGTTTAAAATTTACATTATAAAGAAAATTTAAAAAATATTTGAGACACATGTTCTGAAGATCTGAAGATGTTATTAGGACAGAATGTCGAAAAAAATGCCTTTTTCCAAAAATCAAACCAGTGCGACCTCTAAATATCATTTTTCTGAGTCGCCGCCAAATAAAATATTGTTTCTTACACATTAAGCTATCATTTGAAGCTTGAGCCCCCAAAATTCCAGACATAGTACAATTTTGGGCCACCCTACTATACAATCATTAAAAACTTATGGTTTCAGCAAAAAATTTAAGGTGTATTAGCATATCTTTAACTGGAGATTGTACGGGAGAATGCTGAACAGTATCGCTTTATAATTAGATTATAGTTTATTCCAAATTTTGTAGATTTGTTCAGACCATAAATCCAGTAAAGAACCAAGATAAGTGAAATCCGGCCGCGATGTCCAGATATTGTTTAGAACTTCCCGAGTTTTGTTCAGGTGTATTTAGATTATTTGCTTAATTAATTAAAACACTTAAATTCATCTTAAAAAAATTTTTAGGTTTAAGTTCAATGACGATTTTCCAAGAATTTCAAAATATACATAAATTTTGCCGTTTCATAATTTTTTTTCTCAAAAATCGTCTTGAATGCCTGACCGTGTGGATACGTGTGGATGAAAGTATGGTATGCATAAGGTTGATCATCTGTTTTTTCAAGAACTATTTTGAAGATATCTTGCTCAAATTTGAACTACATCTAATTCAATATCAGAGAAGCAATTTCAAAAAGCTTGGCACTTGTTTCGACATGTTTTATACCAGATTCACAGGAATGCAATCTCTTTGAAGCGACTAGAAATCTGATGTCTTTTCAGTTATTGGTGACATTTTAAAAATCAGAAAGATCCCTACTTAAAAAATATCTTGTAATACATCATCTGATAATATCATCTGGTTGAAAATAATCTACTAAAAACATGAGGGGCATTAAAATGGAAGAAATAGAAAGCATTATAATAATCGTTAAAGTTTTTTCCATTTAGAAATCAATAGAATATTCGACCGAATATTTGGCCGAATATTCGTTTGGCCGAATAGTTGAAAAGGACAATATTCGGTATTCGGCCGTTCGCCGAATATCACTATTCGGTACATCTCTAGTTCATATCCAAATAACGCTCAACATAATTTGAAGTCTTTACAATGATTGGAAACAAAAAAAATACTCGTTTAAAAGGGAAATTTTGAATTGCTTTACGAAATTCGCTGTAAGTTTGACAATTTTCATTGAATTATCTTGATATTTGATCCAAAGATGTTAAACGGTATGACCTTATACTTGGCTAAGTTTCATCAAAATTGATTCACGCAATCGAAAATGGTGCCGGTTTCAAATTAAGGTTCATTATTTATCGTCCAACAGACGATTTCGACGCATTTTTGTATGGAAAACATCTTAATCAATGTTTTATTGGTTTTTTCTTTCACAAAATTAAAATTAATTAAGATGTTTTTCATACAAAATAGAATGAAATTTTCTGTTGGGCGATGTTGAACCTAGTTCTCGGTTGGTGAAACTTGGCCAAGTACGAGATCATACATTTTTACATCTTTGGATCAAACTTCAAGATTTTTCAATAAAAATTGTCAAAGATACAGCGAATTTAATGAAGCAGTTCCAAATTACCCTTTTTCAACAAGAATAGCTTTATCTTTGTTTCAAGTCATTGTAAAGATTTCAATTTTTTTTTTTGCTTTAGTTGGATAAACTAAATTGTGTGAAAATTTCATGAAAAAATATCAACCGAGAGAGAAATGGCAGCTTGTTGGAGAAGAGAGTGCGCAGCTTCACGCTTATTTCATTCTTTTTTTAACGCAATTGTAACTATTTTTGCGTTTTGTTCACAAATAAACACCTGTCCTTATGAAAACAAAGCATTTAGCAGCAAATGCGTTGTTTTATGTGAATGTTCAACTTTTTTGCTTTGTATATTTACATTTAAGTGCCATTTTTATAGCCATTTAGCGATAAATTTTTGGTATTTAAAGAATAAGGACATTTTCCAAGAGTAAGATCGTATAGCACAAATGGCTAGGAACGATAGCAAACGGTTAACTTTGAAGAAAAAAAAATGGAATAGTAAGAGGGCCTAAGGCATTGTATGAAGATAAAATTCCATTTGTATTGTGTGGCAAACAAAATTTGTAAGGTTTATAATTTTGCCCCTAAATGTATCAGCATCATCGTTCTTTTTAAGATTGTAAATGATTAAAAAAAACTTAAAAAGCAGTGTGGTCGTAACAATAAAAAAAATAATGTACTCGATTTTTTATACCTTTTTGGCTAAATGGCACCAAAATAATAATTTTGAAAATGTTTGGATACGTTAAAACCATGCTGATTGAAGTTACCCCAAAGCATGAAATCTGGTTTGATGATAAACATTTAATTGTCGTCACTTATGTTGTTTGAATATTCTTCAAACAATGTTCATGTTTTATACTCCTTTTCTCAGTAAGCGTTTTTAAATTTTTAGCTGTTACGAAGAAGCAACCCTTTCTAAAATATTCAATAACGAATGTAAAAAGCGATCAAAGTTACCCAATTTCACGATAATTATTAGTGGTGGCTCCAGAGACAATTCATCGGTTTACATCACTATTTTTACAGAATCGAATTAAATTATAGGCCATTTATGAAAATTCTATTAGTTAGAATGAAATTCCATTAATTTGATTTGTTTAAATCATAAAAAATGTACCTATCTTCATCTATGCTACTGAAACATTTTGTTAATTTCGAATATTAATTTGTATGATGTACATGCAAGGATCAACCAGAACGAATCTCCCTAACCACTCGGTTGGCGGATCCTCTCTCAAGTCAACGTGTCTACCACGTATGGCGCCAAAACATGTTGTTTTCTTGATAGTTCAGCTCAGTTCAACAGAACGGAGGTAAACATCAATAAATAAATAAAATTCGGTGTCTTCAAATTGATATTTGAAGAACATGATGCCGTTTGCTGACAGCTTTCCGTACAACAAATTCTAAACCGCGCGGAGTGTTCTGTTTCTAATCCGATCTGATTGGAAGTGTAAATTTTGATAGCGATTTTTCAATCCATGATGTATGAGGAGAGACAGTTGGCCCTTGCGGATTAATACACCCAGAACTGTGACGCTATTGTGTTACACAAGAAGTTGTTGTTTGAATTATAGGTACACTTTATTTATACACTGTAACAACAGATTCAACTCACTAAATTTTTCTACTTCATCAACAAATTTGGAGTTGTTAGAAAATCATATATACAGCATACCCTTGGCTAGAAAAGGAGAATGTGCCAATTATGACAATGAGAAGAGCCTATTTTTGATAAGTGCACGTTTATCCACAATTTACTTATATAGCTATGCAATTTTCCTTTGGGTGAAACCAAGGAAGTAAGGTTGCCGAAATCACAGAAAAATCTCCAGTTTCACAGAGTTTTGAACATATTTCCATCCAAGAATGTGTGTCACAGAACACAGAATTTTGTTATTATTCAAAGATTTATAAAATTGTGTACGCCTTTCCAAGTTCGTAATTTTTCATATCCATATTAACTATGGACTTTTGACTCAAATTCATGAAAATGTTATGAAATCAGTACTGTTCATTGGTTTTTACCAAGTTTTTTTTTAGTAAAATTAATCCAATTTGTGTATGTTTGCTTTTTTTGTGAAAAGCGTAGAAAAACATTACCGAATCTCGTCATAGAAATTTTGGGTCAAATCACAGAATTACAGAATTTGTTCTTGACAAAAAAACAGAATTTTTTTCGGCAACCTTGCAAGGAAGCTGGATGTGATTTTTCAGTTTTTCGGAACATCTATCGGTCTAGTCTCTAAAACAATCTTCTGAGATTTTTGCCTCCACAATCAGAAATAAATAACAAATAACAAATTGCTTCAAACGCTTTTTAAAAAAGGATTCAGGTAAAAGTCTATTATTCATATTATTATTTTTTTTTTTGGTAATGCAGTTACTTTTTTCGAAAACAATTAACCTTCTTATCATCTAAAATAACGAAAAATCACTTTCAAAAGAATCTACCATTAGTTTCGAACGCCTGGGTGCATCGTTGCACTTTACATAAACTGCATCGCAACGTCATGGGTGTAGCTTTTTTCCGAATCGGCAAGTCCATGACGCCTGCCTTCACGGGGTACATCTTGCACTCGGATCACTCTCACGGAGCTTATCAGCGCTTTGATCCGTCAAAGGTTGTCGGAACATTCAATCGGTTGATTAGACACACAAAGATTGGCTTTTGATGATATAACTGAGAGCCATATGCCGTTTTTGCTGCAGACAGACGACGGCAGCAGTTCCAACAAATCGGATCATCCTGAAGTTCCCATGAAAATTGACACAGGCCACCAGGCAGCAGTCACCGTCAAATCGATCGGGCGTTCGAACCCAGGGATCAAGTTTGTTGAATATTATTAAAATCGGTGCCCTTTGGCTGCGCAGATCAGGCAGCGTTACTTTTGAAATAACGTATCGACACATGGCTAGACTTTCTGATGAACATCATAGTGGCTCGCAGCTATTTGGATTAGGGTACCAATTCCAGTAGTGGACAATAATCCCTCCAAAAAATAAGATTTTTATTTTAAACTAGGTATTTTCTTTGTTTTTCGTAGTTAAAACTGACATAAAATAAGAACTCGTCAATACAAAGATTATTAAATTTTTCTAATAAATTATTGTACATCAAACTAAGAGAATGAGGAATGATGGGAATCACATTCTAAGTCGCGATACTGCCTTCAATCGCAACATTTTATAGTTTTGCACTGGATTCCAAGAATTGATCAGCGAGAGTTTAAAATGTAAATAATAAGGACAACTTTTTGTTTGACTATTTACACACTTACAAACAATATTGGCATCACAAAGGAAAATTCCGCGAGACTGCCAGTCTGGTCATCCTGCCCGGGACTTGATATTGTTTTGAGAAATCGACGGACACAACAAACAAAACACCACGACGGAGGTCCTGCTGTTTGCAAACATATGACGCTTCGATTCCTGTTTACTAAACACAATAATGGTGCCAGAGTGCCAGCCAGATTATTAAACCAATGGTGACGGATCGTTTGGGTTTAACCTTAAATTACAGAGAGTTTGGGCGCACATGTGCAGCTGGTCGGCATGATAGGACTAATTATGTTCGACCTTGGTTAACATTTGAAATTTATGAAAACACATGTTCGAATAGAAATTTTACAGGTAGAATACCAATACCGTTTTTTTTATAGTAGCAATATTTTTCGTTCTTTACAGCGATTGTTGAACAAAATCTAAGTCAAAATATCATATTTACCATATCGATAAGTGACGCTAACTTTACAGAAGAAAATGAATTAAAAATGTGAAAGCAAAAGAAACTACAAAAGTGACAACAAAAACTTATAACCAAAATTAAAATTATGACAAAAAAAATAGATATACGATAGAAATTACAAAAAAAGGACTCTGATACAAAATTAAAAAATCTTCAAAATCGTTCTAATGACAAAAATGCAAATAGGAGAAAGGCGGGCTGAATGAATGAAAACGCTAGAAACTGATGATCAACATAGGTGAAGTCTGAAATTTTGGATAAATTTAAGATATTACGAGTTCTTTCGCGTAAAACATGATGTCATTTCAAGGTAATATTTCGTTTATATGATTTTTTTTCAGATCATTATTGAGCTTCTCTATTTTTACTGTAAGATTCTATCCCAAGTAACACAGATTAAGCCAATTGGCTTTTTTGAGTTTTAATATTGTTTTATGAAGACTTTTCCATGGCATCAAATTTTTAAAACGGTTCTATTGTAACATAGGAAATGCATCATTTATCGTGTGTTTTAAAAGAGCCCTGAAAGTTTTGCTAAAACTTGAATAAAACACCATCTTAAGAGTACTGTAAAAACGTTGCAAAAGTATTGCTTAAGCATCAATAAAACACATACTTTCCTGTTTTTATTAGAGCTTAGGTACCAGTTTTAAAAATGCGCTCAATGCGCTTTCAAAACTAGCCTTAAAGCCAAGTTGAAAAACTGTTTTATTGGAACAGTCAATGTAGGCATGATAAAACTAAGTGACAGAAAATTTGACAATTGAGAAGAACGTATAAACGCTTAAACTTTTTTACCTCTTTTCGAGATAGCATAATCTGTTTTGAAAGAATTATCACCCAAAATTGAGAAAAACGGGCTATCAAAATTAGATCAATTAACACAGTCAAATTCAGCTGAAAAATAAAAACAACTTTGTTGCATCCGCATTCAAATTTCAAAACAACCGCAAATCAGTCCACATCATTAATCGCTCAATTCTTATGGATTGAATAAAAGCACACTGTGAATAAACGGTTTTTGTAATTCGATAAGAGTATATGTATAAGACAATTAATTTACAAGTACGCCGAATAAAGTACTTGTTCTATTTATCCATCTCTGTCTCTCAATGCGAAGTTAATCTATATTTACGTCATCCAATCCAGAGTTAACTAAATTCTTTCCGGATAAAACGCCCTTGAAAATTTATAGAAGATTGTAGCCACCGGCTTCTCCTCAGCAAAGACGGAGAAATTGAGCTTCATCACTAGCGAAAATGTTCATTCTAAGCTTTCATCAAGCTCAACAAGTTTCAGATGATATATTCAGAATGAAGACCACAAGCATTGGTCGATCATTGAAAATTACGATTTATTTAAAGCGTAACCAGTTCTGGTTATCGTTAGCAAAATATCCGACCGAGCACGTTTTATAGAATCGTTTTATCGCTTCCAATTGCAACAATAACCATTATAGTTTGATATGTTGCATATTATAATTGATAGCGTTTCCATCTCAATCTGGGCTTGTGATATAGCTCAGTTGGCAAGTCTGTTGTCTCCTGAGCCGATGTCCGCGAGTTCAAGCCCAAGAGTAAACATCGAACACAGTTGTACCGGATAAGTTTTTCAAAAACTGTAACGTTGATAAAGTCGCGAATGCCATAAAGATGGTAAAACGACTATAATCGAAACAAAAAAAAAAAAAGATAGCGTTTCCTAAACCGTTAGCATAGTGTTTGCAGAAAAGTTTTCCCATACAACTATTTTAACAGTTTTTAAACAGTTACATAAGCTAACTACAGATTTAAAATTCAATCTTTTCGGAATTCACGATTCAGGCAATGTATTTTACAATTTCTATAATCGTTTGCTAAACGTTTTTTACGTTTCATAAATTGTCGTTTGACGATTTTAGAAATCGTTTAGTTATAATCCTCATTTATGCGGGTTATTATTTAGCTTTAAGGCCAGGCTTTTGATGACAGTATATTATCTATTCAATAGCAGTCTGAGATTATTTGATAACAATACCTACTTGGTATTTAAAGATAATTGACCACCCTCTAATCATAGCCAAAAGAAAACAAAACGAAAAGTTGCATGAATGCCTTTTGCCAAGCAATTGTTCTCATTTTTTGCAAAAAACTCCTCTTCCTCAAAAATGGATGAATCCATCATGAGCGTGTATTCCATTTAGGGAAACGTCAAACGAAGCTGTGATTCAAGGTCTCTTAAAACCATTTTAAAACTGTTAATTAAAATTGTTTTATTACAACATTTTTCTAACCGGCATAAAACCATTTTAACACTGTCTTACAACTGCCTTAAGATTTTCAATTTTAATTTACTGATCGCCATATTGATTGTGCAATTGAATCGAAATTACTGACGCCATCTTGATGGAAATTATACTTTAATACTATAAACTAGAAATTCTTAACAAATTTGACAATGTTGGTGGTACTATTTGTTGTATAGGTCATAAATTTCAATGCAAAACAAAAATTGCATCATTTGAGCAAATTTATATTTTCCTTTAATTATTTTTTTCAATCAAAAACATGCTCAAAATGTAGTCAATCTTGATTTTCTTTAAGGCGCGCTTATGTTTTGATGCTATTTCGTATATATTTCACCAGAAATCTAAGGTTGCAGGAAGCTTCATGCTAAGATTGAAAATGAAAATGAGAATATTTTTTAAATATTTCAAATGGAATCTTTACCAATCACCAAATGCTTGAGAGAGTAAGTGATAACACGACAAAAAAAAAACGGAAAAGAAAGCTCCCACAGTAAAATTTCTATCAGATTCCACAGCTCCCACAGTGAAATTGTTATCAGATTCCTTGACGTAGTTTTAAAGGAGCTGTGGATAGTCTTAAAAGAGCTCTGAAAGGTTTCTGAAGGCTATGTCTATAAGGTCGAATAAAACTATTCTGTTGAATGTTTTATTATAGCGTATAGAATTAGCTTTAAAAACGTTAACAAAATGGTCCCTTTTGGCCATATGTTAGCTTTAAAGTAGTTGTGCTAATAACGTAGAATGCGCTTTGGCTTATAAAGTAGCTTTAGGAAATAGTCTTAAGCGGACTGTTAAGGTTGGAATAAAACTTAAATTGTTACTTGGGTATGTATATAGAGCTTAGATTTTATGTTTCAACGAAAAAAGGTATACATTTTATATGAATAACCTATTTTTTTAATAGAGGCATTTAATCTGCCCGAAATGGGCATTCAAAACCTGTCTCTTATTCCAATATCTTATTATTTATAACTTTGCTAAAAGCTTCTTCTTCTTCACCTGATTCTATTCGCAGATGCCTTATCGACTAGCTCCTATAATGGTCCAGTTATAGAGACTATATGACAAACGTTTCTTCAAACTACACAGTTTCTTCATACGTTCGTTCATACTACTCAGAAAAAAAATTTTGACTATTACGTGTCACTGAAAACTGCAACCTTTAAAGTAAATCACCTGTAATTAACAAAACCAGTAATTTTAAATTGTTTTCCTTGAAAGTTAACGAAGATTAATTTATTATTACAACAAATGTCTCGTAAAAAAGTTGTACACTAAAAATTAAATGTCACTTAATCATGTTTCCGACCTGTAAAATAACGGTAAATGTCCTGCTCCTTTTTGTTACAGGACATTTGCGTAATTTTACAGGAAATAATTTTTGCTGTGTACGTAGAGTTTACAATCTTTTATACTCCGCAGAGATATTTTGCATTCTTTTATACTAAGTAGAGTTTCCAATTCTTCTATTTATGTTTCTTCGTGTATTATATTTTTAATTGGGTGTGTTCATTTTAACGTTCGTGGACTTACAAAATTTCTTTAACCTAGTTGGAGGCGGCGGGATTTGATCCCCGATCGTCTGATTACAAACCAGACAAGCTAGTCATTAGGCTAAACGACCACCCTACTAAAAGCTTCAATTTGTTGAATTTGTGATTTATCACTGAATAAGACAGAAAATCCTTTATATATTTTTTACAGATTATGTACATAAGCATGATTTTTTAAAATTCAATATATTACATCGAAACCTTGTTTGATTTTTTCAAATTTTTGGACTTTGTATTTATTTATTTTATTTATTTAGTCTTTGCAGACATTAAGAGATGTTTACACATAACAAAAAGATACTATCTTATTCTACTTTTGAACACAGCCTTAGAAATATTAAAATCAAAGCTACTAACTATTTCATTGAAACGAGCACAACATGTATCCAAAGGGTTGTTTTGTCCGTATCGTCTAGTAGTAAGTCTGAGGAATTCCTGCGTCCGAGTTGATCTTACAGGAGTGCTAAACGGAGTAACGACAACAATTCTGGACAGACGACATTATTCTGTAGAATATCAAAGATAAAGAGCCGTTGTTGAAGAATGCGCCTTGATGCCAGCGTCGGTAGATTCAGCAACAAGCAGCGCTGTTCGTAGGGCGGAAGGTTCGAGACGTCGTTCCATGGTATCTGGCACAGAGTGTATCTGACGAAGCATCGTTGTACTCTTTCGATCCGGTTTGCCTGTACAACCTGGTATAGAGCCTAGACTTGCACTCCGTATTCGACAATGCTGCGTACAAGAGCACAATAAAGTGCTTTTAGGCTGTAGTAGTCGTTGAAAAATTGCGTATTTCGTCAACTGAAGCCAAGAACCGCAAAGCCCTTAGCTGTTGTAGTCGAGATATGCTGCGAGAAAGTGAGCTTGGTGTCCAAAATTATGCAAAGGTCCTTGACGATGGAGTTGCGGCTTAAGGTAGTCGGTGACATTTTGTACTCGAAGTTCACGAGTGACCACGTGGGAGTGGGACGGCTAAGGCCAATATGGTCCAACTCGCCAATTTATGGTATGATGCTTCTTCTGTAGTCGTTACTGGTGATACCATTCTGATGACACCACGTTAGAATTGAATCGATGTCTTTTTGAAGAGCACAGCAGTCAACTAGTGAAGCTATGGTACGAAAATTTTTTAGATCGTCGGCGTACAACAACTTTTCCGATTCAATGATAGCGCTTAGATCGTTGATAAAAAGAACGAAGAACAAAGGTCCCATGACTTCCTTGTGGAACTCCAGAAGTGATTCGAAAAGGCGTCGAGTTCACGTTGTTTAGTCGTACGTAAGCAGTCCGGTCTACGAGATAAGAGTTAACCCTTCGTTTCATGAAGTAACAAATTTGCAACAATTAATGTATGAAAAAAGTGAAAAATCGTATTTTATTTTAATTTTTTTGTCTTGATGTACTCATCATTTCCAACTGTTTAAAATAATTTTTGAGGAAAAATAAAAAATCATGAAATTTGCAATCATTTGCAAAGCCAATCAGGTAGTTCTATCCGACGCATTTTTTCGATGACAAATTTGTGCGGTACTCTATCAAAAGCCTTGCTCAAGTCTACATAAACTGCATCGACTTGTTGATGTTTGTCCAGCCTAGTAACCAACTTCGAAACGTACGTCATAAGATTGATGGTCGTAGATCTAGGTTTCATAAATCCATGTTGATCTACAGAAATACAGTGATGCACTAATTGATAAAATACGTCATAAACGAGGCTCTCGAATACCTTAGGCAAAGAGTTTGGAATCGAAATCCCTCGGTAGTTTTCCACTCGATGCGAGTCGCCGGATTTGAGGATTGGAGTGATCGTTGCGATTTTCCATGCGGTGGGAATAGTACCTTCCATTAACGATTGGTTGAAAATTATCGAAATTGGTACGGATAAGGGATCGGCGCATTTCTTAAACAGAATTTGAGGAATGCCATCTGGTCCAGGTCCTTTTGTTTCATCTAACGTAGACAGCTTTCGGAGACCCAGTTGATTCAAATTTGTTCATGCCGTGTGTTCAAAGCGTATGACCCTCAATCTTGATTGATTAGAAAAGTTTGATTTATCAGCCATTTCGTCGATCGGCTGTATGCGCATATTACCCAATATTCGCATTTAGGAACACTTCCCCCTAAAACCAAACTTGACAAATGAAACCTCTCTAAATTTCACAAAAATCAAAAGTGATAAAAATTACTAAAATTATCAAAATTACAAAAATATAAAAAAATTCAAATGGCAAAATTAATGAAAATATAATGATTACAAAAATAACAAAAATATTGACCAAAAATACAAAAATAACAGAAATTACAAAAACAACAAAAGTGGCAAAAAACAAAAAGGCAAAAACGACAAAAAAAAATAATAATAAAAATGATGTCAAAAATTACCCCCAGTTATTTTCTCATTTCTGTGATTTTCGTCATTTTTGTAATTTTTGTCATGTATGTTTCTTTGTGATACTAAAATTTTGTCGTTTTTATCTTTTTCGTCATTTCTTTTCCATATTTTTTGTCAGTTTGTTTTAAAGTTCAATAAATAAATGAGGAATTTTGAAGACTTCATTTTGAAGAAAAACTTGTTTTGGGTTCAATTCAGAGATAATTTCAACTCTTGTAAACTCGATACATTCAGATTTTAGTTTAAATCTTTTTTAAAAATATCTACAACGTAAATAATGTTAAACAACAAACCGATAAAATATATTTCCAGCTAAATTTTCCTCTTCCTGATGATTAAGTACAAGTTATTTTATCACTTCATTATCATTAATTATTATTATTAATTATCAATAGATTATTATTAATAACACTAGTTTACCGCATTTTTGAACTGAAGATCATTTTTAATATGAAATTGGGCGCTGAATCCGAAAATAAAATTTTAAAAAATCTCAGTAGAACAGCATGTACTTCGTCTTGGACGTATTAATCATCAACTCAATCCTTCCTGCTTCGCGTTTCAGTTTGCGGTAGATCTCTTCCACCGCCGCAGATGATCTGCCGATAATATCAATGTCATCGGCAAAGCAGATAAGTTGACTGGATCTGTTGAAAATCGTGCCCCGCGTTTCGCCCACCGCTCGTCGAATAACACCTTCTAGCGCCACGTTGAACATCATGCAGGATAGACCATCACCTTGTCGAAGCCCCCTGCGCGATTCGAATGAACTCGACAATTCACCCGAAATCCGCACACAGCACTGCGTTCCATCCATCGTCGCCTTGATCAGTCTGATCAGCTTCCCGGAAAAGCCGTTCTCGTCCATGATTTTCCATAGCTCGTTACGGTCGATCGTGTCGTATGCGGCTTTGAAGTCGATGAATAGATGGTGCGTAGGGACTTGGTGTTCCCGGCATTTTTGGAGGATTTGCCGTAATGTGAATATCTGGTCCGTCGTTGACCGTCCCTCCATGGAGCCGGCCTGATGACTTCCCACGAATCTGTTTGCTTGTGGCGTTAGGCGGCGGAGTAGGATTCGGGACAATACTTTGTAGACGGCATTGAGGACAGCGATCGCTCGGTAGTTCTCACAGTCCAATTTGTCGCCCTTCTTGTAGATGGGGCATATTACCCCCTCCTTCCACTCCTCCGGTAGCTGTTCTATGTCCCAGATCCGGACTATCAACCGGTGTAGGCAATCGGCCAACTTGTCCGGGACCATTTTGATGAGTTCAGCTGCGATGCCATCCTTCCCAGCCGACTTGATTCTATTCAACTGGCGAACGGCTTCCTTAACTTCACTCATCGTTGGGAATGTCTCCTCTTCGTCGTTGGCTACGCCGGTGATTTACCTTCCCCCACCGTCTTGATCTCCTGCATGTGCGCCGTTCAGGTGTTCATCGAAGTGCTGCTTCCACCTTTTGATCACCTTAGGACCGTCAGGATGCCCCCGTCCTTATCCCGGCACATTTCAGCTTGCGGCACGAAGCCTTTGCGGGATGCGTTGAGTTTCTGATAGGGACAGTTTGGAGGCGGCGAAATCTATCAGTCTGAGGCCGTTTTCGTTGGTCAGCTGGTGCGCACTGAACCTTCCAATTGTCGGTTTGAATTCCTCCTCCTGGCCGACCTGAGCATTAAAATCCCCGATGACGATATTGATATCATGTTTTGGGCAACGTTAGTATTAACGCTCGATCTGCGCGTAAAATTCGTCTTTGTCGTCACCGGTACTTTCGAGGTGAGGGCTGTGCACGTTGATGATTAAGCTGATGTTGAAGAACCGGCCCTTGATTCTCAACCGGCACATTCGTGAGTTGATCGGCCACCATCCGATCACGCGCTTTTGCATCTTTCCCATCACTATGATGTTGCTGTTTTGGGTCCCGAACACCACCAGAACGTTGTTGCACTCCGCACGCCGCTCCTGACATGGAGAACAGACGCGTACGAAGCCCCCTGACTCAGTCTGCATGCGACCAAAGCATCCACCGGGGTTGGGTACCCGATCTCCGCTAAGGTTGCTCGCACCCCAGCTAGCACCACGGGGAGGTAGAGAATCGGAGTTGCAGACAAGAGGTTATATGACCACTACCCGAAGGTTGAGTGTATGGGGTCTCGAGTTGCACATTGTCTACCGTTCGCTAACCAATGTGCTTTGGTATAATGCTTATAGCACGCTGACATAGTGCAAATGAGCATTGGAGCAAGCTTGTGTGATGAGAATTTAATTTTTAGGAAACATATGAATTCTGATTTAGAGCTTTGTTGCATTTCAAAGGGATGGTGCAACGCTTATGCAGCATAGCACTTGAAGTGTTTTTATAGTGCAGCATTGCACTTGACGTGCTGATATAATGCAGTTTAGTATCTAGAATGTTGGTACTGCTATAAAAATGCAAAGCTTTAATACTTATGGTTCCTTGGGTAGTCAACTTTTAGACATAACCTAACCTAATATATCAGAGTCTTGAGTACCTGATTAGAACATAAAAATGGATTATAAAATATAGGTTCAAGCTTAGAAATAAAGTTCCATTGAAATGGAAACCAATTAATTTTTTTTTTTCAAGTTAATCGCGTTAGAACCGTTTGGTTTTCGAGGTTACAGCACGTGATCCTTGTTGAGGCAAACAAAACATCACATATAGTCTAGATTGCACAGACAGCAGGGAGAGAGCAAGAAAGTCAAGTTTTGTATATTTTAATTGTTGAATTCCAATCGGCAAAAAGGAGCAAAGGCAAAAACAAAATTCCTGATATAGCTCTAACCTCTACACCGTCAGGCCACTGCGGCCCACGAGACGATTCTCTGCTCTGGCGCCAAAACGGAATCGCAAACATCAAGCAGAATGCCGTTCGACATGTGAGGATGCTGTCTGCTTTTTACTCACTCACGGCGTGGCGGGGTCGGCTCGCATGAATGAACCTTCTCCTTTTCGTTATTGTGATGTTATTTTTTGTTGATGCTTGTATGCTGTCCACTTTGGAGGCTCGATCAACAATGTTACGATTCTACAACCCGTCAATCCAGTCCCTGTCCGGGCGTATCGCAAATGTTTTGTATATCAGCAGCAGCAGCAGCAGCAGAGAGATCACGTGTGAATAATTTTGGCGGTTGATCGAACCTCGATCGTGTGTCAGCCAGCGGTCAGACGGAGCAATGTGCTCGAGTAATTTCATCAGTCCCGGAATTTCTTTTTTTTGCAGCACGAAAGAAGGATGTAAGACAGCGAAAACATGGCGTGCCTATCTGGACGTTTCTTGCGGTTGTTCAGAAATTTTAAAATTCGATTGCTATTCCGCCTGTCCAAAACAAGTTAGATGAACGTTGAACATGGAACACAAACGTTCGTATAGTAGCTTCAAGAATAACTTTTTAAACTTCGAAACACTGCTAGCTGAATAGGTGTTCCTATTTATAGATGAACCTTCCAGTCGATATTTGCGATCGATCAATGCCAAGGCTGCAGAAAGCTTTCCCCTTGTCTGATGTGCCGGCCATGCTGGATTGCATCATGTTTAGAGTTTGGGACCCAAGATAATGTACCTCGAACTTGGCGCCACTTTTTGCGATTTTGTCTGATACAAAGATCGATGCTGCAAATTCAAACTAGGACAAGACTGATTTAGTTCCGAGTAGCATCAAATACATTGAAATCGAAATTTCAACAAATAATTAGTTGCGTCGAGATTTTTTTAAACAAAAAACTACATTTTAAGAGTTGACAATCAATGATAGTCGCTTTAGATTTCTTTCAATTCTTTCAAATTTCTTTAATTCACCATTCATTTTTTTCCGAAAAGATCATTTCTTGTTGATTACTTGTGCCATTCAGCACGATTAAGAGCATTCAGAAAGTAACAGCGGTTAGTTTGACGGACAATGATCCACCTCTACCTTGCTTCTATACCCGAATGGTTTATTCCCATCACAGGACATCATTCGGTCATTTTTCCCATCGCAAACAGAGTTCAAATGAGATTATTTGCTAAAAAAGTTTTACGCGACACTTTATTATCATAAGCGACCTCAATGACACGCTCTGATTGTTCGCGAATCTTTTTTCCGTTTTTTTTTTTGTTGTTGTTTTTTTTTTCTAGGCTGGCCGAACAGCTCCTGAAAGAGATATGTTTAAATTGAGTCGCAATAAAGTTCGGAATGGTTTTTCGATTCCGTCACTGGATTTTTGAGTTTCTGTGACGCAACAATGAAATGGTCGAAGTCATTCTTGCCGTTGATTTTGATTAGAATTCCCGAAGGTGAATGAAAGGAATAAATGAGTTTGCTCAATAGCACATCGATGGACTCTGCTCGAACTATCGTTTTTGTCCTTTTTCACAAAATTGCAGGAAATAACTACATATTACGTTTAGCAGCAAAAAAAAACCTGACGTTATGTGTTCATTTTTAAGAAGTCGTTTCCGATAGATATGTACCTAGTGCATTACGTACAAGCCTGTTGATTCCACAAAATATAAAAGTTTAAGGGTCTCATGTAAAATGCATTATGCATAGTGCAGTAAATGAACAAGGATGAAAATTCCACATTTCGTCTTTACTGTCATATACTAAATGTAAGCTAGTTAACTTTTTACTGTCTTAGATTATAGTGTACTTTCAGTTCTGCTCAATGATTGCGGAAGAAGAGCCAGTTCGAAAATTTGGACCTAAAGTCTATGGGGGTGTGTGTCTGGAAATACTTTTTTTTTAAGATTTGCGAACAATATAAACCATCAATTTTATCTAATTTTCTCTAATAACAGAAGGGAACAGCCTTCTTGATAAAAATTCTAGGGTAGGCAATGACCGGATGACATCGGACGTGATTTTTTTCGCGTCCCGGAAAAATAATTAAATCAATGACCAGAAATGATTGTACTCTTAAATCCAAAACAGTTGAAAAACAATAATTAGATTTAAAAAATCCTTATGTTTATCAAATTCTTTAAAATGAATGTATTCTTTGGTTTTGTGATTTTCGTGTACCAAATAAATCCTTTCCAGCCGCTGAATAATTGTCCTAGTGATTGGTGAAGTAACTTCATGGTTTGTTCATCAAGGAGCATATTTCTTAGCTTCCTGTGTTCTAGATGTCTCTGCATTCTCTGCTCCACAGTAGGCTCGGCCATTTTATTTTTTCTATTATTTTAATGTGTTTGTGTTAACATAATAGAAAACATGGGCAAAGACAAAAAGAGTTATAATAATCTTTCATTATTATCCGGGATCGGACACAATTTCTGGCTGTGGAAGTTCGATTAGTGATTAGTGATAACAATAGGGAACAGCCTGCCTATGTTTTAAATAACAGTTTTTTGGCGTTTTAAGATCGAATCATTTGTCAGATTTTGTCTACAGCCAAGGCTGTATTAAGAAATTTTTTCGGATCACCTGGCTACTTTTGATTGAGATGTACTTTTTTAAAATTATCCTCTACTAAAGGAAATACCCTGTATTCAGCATATCATTCTCTAAATGACCATTCTCAAATTATTATAATAAATAAATGCTCTCATAGTTCAACTTGTAATTTTATTGAGCGATTATCTTAACATGAATATTTCTATATTTTCAATCTCAGCTTATTCCAGATTTATGATTCTGTGTCATGTAAATTGATTTTCAATCTGAAATATTGTTTTTGAAGGCAACTTTTATCACATGTAGAAGAACTTTTGACAAAAGCTTCTTAATTTTTTTTTTAATTTTATGTTTTAATCCGCATTACCTACATTTAAAAAATTTCAACACATTACATGAACATAATTTTTTCGTGCTTAAAAGACATGAATGAATGTTGAATTTGAAATATAAATTTTGCAATTCATTCTTTCCTCTGATTGTAAATTTGATTCTGAATGTTGTATTTGAATTGCATTTGTAATTTATTAGTACGATTTTAATTTATTCCCATTTTTGGTTTTGAATTTTACCGTTAAACTGTCAGTACCTCCATGGAATTTGAATTTATTTCTGTTGAATTGTTGTATTTTAGATTCTTTGTCTTAAGTCTTAATGTTACTTTCCAACATTTATGAGGGAAATATTTATTCTGCTTTTGATGAAGTGATTGATAACACTAGTTCTGAAAATTTGAAAAAAAAAATCGTTACCTTCATCGACTCACCCAAATTTTCAATGTAAAATCGGGCGCTGAATCCGAAAATGAAATTAAAAAAAAAACTCAGTGGAATAATTTTTGGGTTATGCTCCTTTTTGGAAAAATAAAAAAAAGTAGTTGTTCTTATATTCAAATATCTCGGTTAATATATTTGCTATCGATCATCTGAACTTCATTTTTGCGTATAATCAACAACAGCATTGTAGACATCAGACGTAATGGCACAGAGAACAGACGTACTCTTTTCGAAAAGGCGTAATCGTATATGAACTCATTAATAATTATACTAACGTCGCTCTAAAATAGACGTGTTCAATTTATTGCTAGATAAATGCGATAAGAGTTACTTTTGACTGGACAGAATTTCACTTCCTTTATTTTATACGGTTTTACTTATTGACTTATTTTAATAAGTGAAACAACATTCTTTTATTTTTAAATTGACAGAACGTTTCGTGTTACTTTTCTTCACCCATCGTCAGATGTCCCCCAGAGCAACCCGAAACGTTACGTGAACTTATAAATAAAAAAAGTTGTTCCACTCATTGAAAAAAGTCAAGAAGTAAAACCGTGTAAAAAAAAACGGTGATAAACTTTTATTCATTCCTTTATTTTTGCACTACTGAGTCAGACTAACAGTTCTTCAATAAGTTTTTGCACTTCTTGAACTGTTGTCGGCAAAGGACGAATCAGCTATATCCAGTCAATTAGGAACATTCTTGACGATCAGTCTTGCCCAGCAGAACTGATTCTAGACATCTCAAAGCAGGTTACTTTCAAGTATCACTTTTGCATCCCATTGTCCAAAATTTAACACTGCTAGGCTTCTAGTTTGAATGAAATAGCAATTAACTTTTAAAATATTTTTTAATCATGCGTTCGTAATCAAAAACCCTATTGTATCCCCTTTCCACACTAGAAAGGTAGAAGAGTGTGTAACATTCATATAAATATATTTCGTATTTGAATACCTTCCCATGTCAAACTTGATTCTATTTGCTTAATTATTTCTTCATTTAAACCAACAAAATTTAATTTAAACCCCCTCCCCACATCCTGTGTACTCCCTGAAAGAAAAGTGTTGTTTCAAATAATCGCAGAGCTATTTCTCGTACCCAAATAATTTCCCATGTTGTATTCGTTCGCATTTGTTAGATTAGTTAGATTTATGCAAAACACTTGTATGGGAGCCTACCATTTCCCTAACTTTATCCCCAATTGAAGTAGGTACGAGTCTCAAATAAGCATATAACCTTTTCTCGAATCCAAAAGCCTTCCCATGCCAAATTTGGTTCCATTTCCTCGATAAGCTCTAAATTCTTGCGGAAATTGTAAAGGAGCCCCCCACGCACTCATATTCACAGAAACATTACTCGTACTCAAATACCCTCTCAAGCTGAATTTGGCTCCATTTGCTGGATAAGTTCTCGAGCAATGTTAAAAATTGTATGGGAGCATACTCTCTCCTTAAAATTTTCCCACTGGAAGAACTGAAGGTTCTCAAAATATATTAGTAGCATTTCTCGTATTCAAAAACTCTCCCATACCAGATTTGGTTCCATTTGATTGAATGTTTTCTAGTTATGCTGAAAACTGTAAAAGAGCCCCCCCCCCTTTCTATCGCTCCACTGGAAGGAGGGAGGGGAACCGAATATTTATAGAACCATTTCTAAATTTGGTTCCATTTGCTCGAAAAGTTTTCAAGATATGCATTGAAAAAAAGTATGGAATCTCCCCTCCTCCTTTTCTATATCCCCACTGAAAAAAGAAACGGGTACCAAATATTAATGGAAGCATTCCTCGTATCAAAATACTCTACTTTATTATGCTCGATCATTTCTCGAGCTATGCAAATATTTGTTATTACTTTGAGAGAGCCCCTCCCCCCTTCCAAGAAGAGGAAGGGATCCAAAACTATTATAGCAACCTTCCCCGGCCTTCAATACCCCCATCTGCCAAGTATCACGCAAATCGGATCAGTACCGTCAATTGGGGCAACATGCAACACTTTTCAACTTCAATGGCTTCTAAAAAACTTACGTCCACGGATAACCATACACTTTATGCCTCAAAAGTTTTAAGGTTAGTATAGGCTTACCAGATACTTTCAGAAAAAAGCGGGACACAGCCAAAAAAAGCGGGACATTTAAGGAAATCTTTAAAAAAGCTTAGTTGTATAGTCAAACTTTTACGTATCTCGTATTTCCACGGCTCTCGTAAACTAACACGTTATATGTCATGTAAACGGCTGATTTAATACCGCGTTAAAAACCTTTGTTTAATTACAGATATATTTCTAATTTGTTTGAACATTTAAAATTCAAGCAAACTTTCATCATCTTTTATTTTGGACAATTGAGTCAATAAAGGTGGTGTATGACGAAAACCAATTTTACTAAGATTCTGTCCAAAAATTAAGATCAATTATCTTAAACATTACTTTCTACATACTAAAGTTATCAAAATTGCATTGGTTGCTTCAAGAACGCTTAACTAAATCTCAATCTTAATTTCACTTTGAAGTTATTCAGTATTGTCATAGTTAATGGAAAATGTTGCTTGTTTTCTGAAAAAAGACGTATTTTAATTGTTTTCTCTGTGGAATCAATTAACGATAAATTGAGGCTGAAATTTGCTTTTTTTTCAGTGTAAGTCAGTGAACTTTGTAAGTGTTTTCCAAGAAAAAAAGCGGGACATTTTGAGCAAAAAGCGGGACGGCGGAACATTCAACAAAAAAGCGGAACATGTCCCGCTTTTGCGGGACGGATGACAACCCTAGGTTAGTAGAACATCAAACTGACGTTATAGTCAGAAAAATTATTGGATTCTTAAGTTATTTTTAATTACAAAAACATGCGATTTTCACTATATTTAGAAAATGGGGTAACTTGCAACAAACTTTGATTTTAATGAAGACTAGTTTTTGATAAATTTTCGATGAAATAAAAGCCATCATGCATAAAAATACAAATTGCAGTAATTTCTGGTTCTGTTGCAACTAATTTTTATATTTTTCTGAACATAAGGATATTGCATACATTTAGGGGTAAAAAAATACTACAAAAAATTCTACTGGCTGAAATCATAAAAATGAACGTTTGGATGAATGAAATTTCTATGTAGATAAATGCGTGATGCAAAACAATCATATTCGAGCATATTGAAACGAGACTTACAAGTTGTCTCTTTGATTTGCATTTTATTGCATCTAACCCCAGACAGGTAAACTGATTTATAAAAACATTTTAAAAAAATGGTGATTGAACAAATATTTTGCATAATGCCCCGTTTGACGATAGTTTTCGAGTTTATAGGGAACAGACAGACAGACAGAAATTAATTTTTATATATAAAGATAGATTAAAAAAAACAATATTTGATGTAATTAGCATACTGTAAAACTTTTAGAACAAGTTTTGCTCCTGAGAAAGTGAAGTACGTGATATTGCAAGAAGAATCTAAAAAGAATAAAGATCTGGTTCATCAAAAGTTTTGGAGTTATTATTTAATTTTGAAGGAATTTTACACATCTAGGCTCAAGAAACTAATAGATATTTTTCATAAATAGTGCCTTGAATAGGCAAGAGTAAATTTTTTAGGGATGCCAAAGTTGTTTTTATTGAAATTGTTCGAAAAAAACACCGTGCTGTTAATCTTAAATCTGCAATTCATAGATCGCCTTTCTTTATTCGCAGACTTTGAAACCTCAACACTTCTTTCGTAAACCTAGCAGATTATAGAGTTGTCCAACTTAAATATCAAACTTTTGTGTCCTATTTACTATCTGTGGTTAAGGACGATAAACAAAGTCATATTAACTACCTAACTCTATGGAGCCACTTTTTTTTTAAATTTTTTTTTAAACACGGCACATTCCAATCCGTGTTAGCAAATTGTCTGTGATTTGATAATCAATATTGCTTCGATTATCGTTCGTCGGCGCCCAAAATTTGACGCACAACTTTCAATCACATGAAATGACCAGTAAACTTTCGTCACCCGTTTCCAAATGCGAACCGAAAGGCGCATTTCTGGGCCCAATATCGCTGAAATAACGATTGCGACTGCAGATACCTTTTCAGTTTCAGTTCAAAAATTTTCCCAAAGTCTAAGAATTTCTAAGCACGAGAAGTCTAAGCACGATTTGATCAAAACCGACGGATGAAAAAAGCGCGCGCGTTTTCCCATTCGCAGCAACGTAATCAAAGCATCGAACCACATCGTACACACAGGTTAGTCGCTCGACGCTGAACCAACCAAATCAGCCACAGCACAGCATCCATTCAATCAGCATCAGCATCATTTCGGCCTGGGTCGGGCTGCTAGCTGTAGGAAGGAATATGATGTGTCTATAAAAACCACCGACAGGAGCAACAGGTCCTCATTCGTGTTTCTGCTACCGGCAAGAATTGTTGAACGGCTCAAAAGACGCTTTCTATCTCGCTCGCTCATCACTACTCACTAACTCACTAGCTTACTCACCATCTTATAAGGTTTAAACGCGCGCGATCTCCGTTCACTTAGTTGGTGCAAGTGTCTGGGAAAACAGCTTTTCCCCATATTAACCTAAGCTGAATTGTGGAACAATTTTGAAAAAGTTTCATTGAATCTTTTTTGAAAAAAGTGAATGATAGCAAACACGTGTGTTGATTATTGTAAAACTGATAAACGTTGCTAAAAAAGTGACTCAAGTGAAAACAAAACTCATTAAGAGAAATTAATTGTGCAAAAATAAACTCTTGAAAGGACATTTTCGTTTTAACGGACTGTTATTGGTGATTACGTTGCAAAGTGATAACAGAAAAAAACTATTTACGTTCTTCAACTGATTTGTGGCGGCTCAGCTTAACAGCGCACAGGTGAATATTAATAGCTGAGAATTTACATATGAAAACATTCCCTCCTCCCCTTCGATTGATTGTAAATGGTGGTTACTTTTGCGGTTAGGAAAGGTTCTTCCAAGCGAAGGCTTTCTGGGTCGAAAGCTTTCCTGTTTTGCGGAATTGATCCGTCGATGAATATTAAAATGGTTTTCAAAGTTCCGCGGCAGCCGTGAAAATGAGAAAAGCTTGCACTGGTCTCATTGTTAATCCACGAGCGTGGGGCTACACGGATCAGCGGATTTCCCGATAGAACAACAACGAAAGCGCGCCTTTTACCTTTTACCCCAAAGAGAGAGTGAGGGGATTCAAATCGCTTGCAACCTGTTGAAGACGTCAGCAATCGGAGTTAGGAAAAAAAAACATTTTTTCATCATCCCCAAATGTGAATGCGAATGGAAAAGTACTAAATGTTTTTCTATTCAAGTTGGATGGGGGAAAGAAGCAATTGTGCCCAAGCGACAGGAGTCGAATCCGGCCGAGGCGCGGGAAAAAACGAAAAACTTGATCACGCTTACAGGAGAGGAAATTTAGTGAAGTTATCCATACGGGTCGACGGTTCTACAAAACATAAAAAAATCCATCCCACGAACCAATGGTCTTCTCTTCCCATTTTCGCCCGAGTGCTAGTATTAAACTAATCATCTAATTTGGGCAGCTGAATGAAATGTTTGCTTCCAAAACACGTTCTAAGAGTAGGTGAGATTTTCCGTCCGCCCAAACAAATAGGGAGCACATTTTTCCCCCCATTCATTGGAATGAATGTTGAAATTTAGTTCAGTAAATGAATTTTGCCGTTCTATACTCATTAGACTTTAATGGGACTAAAGATAGGATTCAGTTCTCAATAAAAGATTCAAAATTCAAATTTTAAATTCTAGATTTATATCCAGACTCAGAATTCGGATTCAGAACTCAGATTCAGAATTCAGGTTCAGAGAATAATTATCAATCTGAATAATGACGACGTTTGAGTTCTCCCCTGTACGCCTTTTTTTATTCCGATTTAGAAAAAAACTTTGAATAAATTTAGGTATACAGTATTTTTAATCATAGGTTTGTTTATTTAGACAGTTTACTTATAAAATTTCATTTTGCCGGGTGTATTATTTGATTAATATATGTAAGTAAAAGGGGGAGCCGTAATAGTCGCGGCGAAGGTATACAGAATGACCCTTAAAAAATGAAAATATCTGTCTTCAAGGTTTAAACATACTTTTCTTGATATTGAAATGATATTAAAACTTTTATTTATTCAGGCATGTTGATGAATATGTTAAAAAACAATAACACGATGTGTCCCCTTTCGTTCTTAAATACTTTCTCCAGGCTTCATCTGAATCGGGGGATACCTTCGCAATATAAGCCTCTGACATTGAAGCTCGCGATTCTGAGATGGAGGCCCTCACAGAATCGACACATGAGTTAGAGGATCCACAGGCTTTTGCTTGGACATACGTCCATATCAAAAAGTCGAGAGTGTTCAAATCCGGATTGCTCGGCGGAGGCCAAAGATTCTTAGACCAAAGCTTCATATTCTCCTCCAGTCAGGTTTGGGTCGGTTTCGTATGGCTCCATCTTGTTAGAAAACAACATTCTAGGGTTCACCGAAGTTTGCCCGAATCCACGAAAGTACCGTAAAACGGGGTAACATTGATCACCGGGGTAACTTTGATCAACATGATTTTTTTCCACATAATCATTAATAACAAGTCTAAACTACTATAACAAGTCTACGTTTGAAAACCTATAAGTTGAGTTTCAAATTGAGAAATACTTTGATTTGTTTTTGAAAATTTCAAATGTAAGTTAAAATTTAATTTCAAAATCTTGAAATATCTATTTTTTCGAAGGCTCATAAACAAAAACCGATGAACGTGATGAAATCAAAGCGTTTGGAAGTAGCAGGTTTATTTATGTGAATGTTCAACTTTATTGACTTAGTTTTTTTTTTGTTTCGATTATAGTCGTTTTACCATCTTTATGGCATTAGCGACTTTATCAACGTTGCAGTTGGCGGATCGTTATTGAAAAACTTATCCGGTACAACTGCGTTCGTTGTTTACTCTTGGGCTCGAACTCGCGGACATCGGCTCAGGAGACAACAGACTTGCCAACTGAGCTATATCACAAGCCACCTTTTTTGACTTAGTAAATGTATAGTTTTGTTGTATTTTGAGGTAAATAATCATTTTCCAAGAGTTTTTTTTTGTAGTTAAAATTTTACAAGTAGTGTTAAAAAAATTTGCCCCTTAATTTATGCAGCATCATTGTCCATCTTTCGATTTTGATTGTTGTTCGCCCTTAACAACACACCGCGAAGAAATCTAAATAAAAAAAACCTAAATTCAGCATTGTATATCTCAGAGTTCACTGGAGAAAAAGTTAGAAATTTAGTATCTAAATCTACCACCGAAAGTGTTTTGTTCAATTTTGAAGAGTTTCATGATTAATTTTATATCAGTTGAGTTTGTTCCGAACTGCTTTAGCAATTGATAAACTAACATTAGTAAATATTATGAAGGTGTTTTGTATCCTTTATGAAAAGGAGAAGAAAACTTGTTAAAATCATCAAAATAGAGATTGATCATTGTTATCCCAAAGCATCAAATTCCAGTAATGGTTTTAAAAATATGAAACACGCACATTGCCTTAACAGAAAAAATAATCGGAAAATATAAAAAAAAAGTGATCCATCTATTTTAAACCAGATTACGGCACCATCATCAGGTGTAATTTGTTCATATCAGCTGGCTCATAGAAAATAAAAATAAAAATATGAATTGCAGTATTATTTTATGATAAAGCAAAGTTAACACATTAAGGACCACGAAGAATCTAAGCCAGGAAACACTAAAATTCGGAATCCAATATCTAAGAAATTCTAAAAATTTAGTATCTTTGAGTTATCGAAAATGTTGTTTTTAATTTTTTAGAATGAAGTTCCATTGTTAAATTTATAACATCGACTACTCACATCCACCTTAGCCTATGAAACCGGAAAATTCTTTATATTGAACTAGCTGATCCGGTGTGCTTTGCTATACTTTATAGAAATCAAAAAAAATCGTGGGAAAATTATTTCTTTATGAATGAATTTTCAATATCTTTACATTGAGAGCTTTCTACAAGTTTCTCTTCTGAAAAAGGCAGAGGCCTTGAATCAAAAAAACCCTGAATCAAAAAATGGTTTCTATCGCTTGAAAAAATTTTAATTGAAATTTGAAAATTTGTTCCATTTGTTAAATAAGTTCTCAATTTATACAAAAAATTGCGCAGAACTCCCTTTTTTTGTAGTTGAAAAGGGGTTTTTTAATAAGCATAAAATCATTTCTCAAACCCTTCTACTTTTCCCTGTAAAATTAAGTGAAAGCTATTTTAATATAGCAAAACAAACGTATGGCACCTCTCACCTCACCTTTTCCGTGAGGGGCATCAAAATATCTTAGCAATATTACTTGTATTCAAATACTCTTCCAATTTGTTAACATCTGTTAGATAAGCAACCGAGTTATTAAAATAAATTATATGGAAGCTTCCCTTCCCCCTTCCTATCGAATCAGTGAAAGGAGGAAGAAAGAAAATTTTACTTAAATGCCCTCTGCTATTAAATTTTAATAATATGTTCTCGAGTGATCCAAAAATATTGTATGAAAATCTCCCTTCTCCTTCCCTTTTCCTGTTGGAGAGTGGGAGGGGTCTCGAAACATAAAAAAAATATTACTCGTACTCGAATATACTTCCACGATAAGTTTGTTTCTTTTTTGTTCATTTAGTTCTCGAGTAATGCATAAAACTGTATGGAAGACCCCCTCTCTCCTTCTTATTATCCCTGTGGAAAACAGATGGGTCTCAAACGTCGTAGAAATTTGTCTCGTAGCCTTTTTCCTTCCTATGTGCAATTTGGATTCATTTGCATGATTAATTATATCGAATAAACCATTAAATTGTATGGAAGACCCCTTCCCTTCCTTTGTATCTCCCCAATCGAAGAGGGTGGAATCCCAAATAATCATAGAAACATTTCTCGTACTCAAATAATCACCCATGTCAAATTTTGCTTCATTTGCTTGATTAGTTCTCGAATTTTGCAAAAAATTGTATGAGAGGCCCTTCCCCATTTTCCATCTCCACACTGAAAGGAGAGAAGAGTCTCAAACCAATTTTTTAAATATCCTCCAACCCATATACCATCGCATGCCAAATTTGGTTCCGTTTGCTTGATCAATTCTCGAATTTTGCGAAAATTTGTATGGGAGCCTCCCTCCTAGCTTCCTATTTCCTCATTGAACAGAGGGAGGGGTACCAAACCATTTTAGAAACATTTTTCATAGCCAAACACACTTCCATACAAAATTTGGTTCTATTTGCATGATCGGTTCTCGAGTTATTCAAACATGTTTATTTTGTTTAAGAGACTCCCTCGCCCCCTTCCAGAGAGTGAGAGGGGTCTCAAATTATTATAGGAACCTTACCTGGCCCTCAAAGACCCCTCCTGCCAAGTTCCTTGCAAATCGGTCCAGTAGTTTCCGAGTCTGTAGGGAACAAACAGACAGACAGACAGAAATTCATTTTTTCACTTTTGACTGTGTTGTGATCTTAGAGAATAAAACTTATATTCTCCTGCACTTTTATTTTTTGTGGAAAACACAAACTAAACTCTCATTTCCTCTAATTTAACCTAATTTAAACTATTTTTAACTTAATTAAGAGAGATTGGATTCTTACAAATCATTTGAATATTGAAACTCACTGCTTTTATGGCACTACTCTATTGAACTAAAAGGATAGGGGAGAGTGGGGATACTTGATCCCCTTTTCTTATTTTCACCATATCATTTTGGAAAAATCTAGCAACTCGCCGTCTTTGACATTTTCTGACAGCTTGTAACTTCAAGTTTCTATGCTCCAAAAATTAGAACGATACTTGAACCCGTTGATGAACTAGAAGCATTTTCGTGGGAGTAAAAAAATTGCGATTTTCCTGAAATTAGGGGAGACTTGATCCCCTATTATAGGAGACTTGATCTTTTATTCAGGAAGCCCTAATCCTTGTATAAAAATCAAACAAAACCCCAAGTTAGAATGTTAATTGACTATTTTGGTCATGTTTGTTCTCATTTCACAATTTATAGCAGACATATGAAGAAAATTCTATAACTTTGTCTCAACGCTAATAACATTGCATACTTAAAGGCGCTATTTTTTATAATTTAGAGAAAATTAATTATTTTTGCTCTTTTCTTCAGAAAATTGTTTGATGAATATTAGTTTTTGGATAAATATTAGTAATTTCATAATCAACAATCATAACGATCAATTCAAAATAAGAATATGCCGTTTGGAAGGGGAATCAATTGTACCCATAATCAACATTTTAAAAAACTTTTTCTGAAAAAAAGTTGAGAGTTTTCCATTGCTTTGAAAATATGGCATTATGAAGTTCATTTTACGCTCGAACGATTGATGCATTGGAACAAATATTTTTTTCATAATTTTCCCATGTAAGGAACATTTTAAAGTGATGAAAAAAGATCTTCAAGTTACACTTTGTGAAATTTTTCAAACAAAGTTCAATAACTCAAACAATTATTTTGTTAAAAAAATTAAAACTACAAGCATTGTTATTTTGCTCACTTTGGCACATTTTTCTAGAACATTTGATCTTTGTAAGACATTCCAGTTTCGAGATATAGCTAAGGAATCAAGTATACCCAGGGATCAAGTATCCTCATTCTCCCCTACATTTTAAATCGAATATAATGACTGAAAACTAAATTAATATCATAAAAAATTACTCAATATCAATTTGACTCATTATTTGTCCATGAATTTTTATTTTCGATTATGGTATTAACATAAAATTAGCCAAATATCTATCAAATTTGAAAAATTGTATATGAAAACTTGCTGTAGTAGATATGAAACTCAGCAAGTCCCTGTTTCAACTCAAAGCGATAATATAATATGCTTAGCTTAGCTTAGCTTAGCTTGATTGACTACTCACATCCACCTTGAGTCATTGAACCCGAAATGCCGGTTAAACTATTACTAAAACTGACTTGGTACTTTTGTGTTCGACAATTTATTCCATCATTATTATTACTTGAACATTTCGGATTCCAAAACCGCAGGCGTGGCTAAGTAGAACGAATTCCACATCGCCAATGGTTGCTACTCCGTGATTGACCGAGGCCAGCAATTTTGTCCAGAGGTCAAAAGAAAGGTGTCTGGGAGTGACAACATATTCTCAATGAACAAAACTGATGCTCTCCCTTTATACATCGATAACGGCGCCGGCCACGTCCTAGTAGTCAATAGATAGAGGAAAATAAGAGAAAAGGATGAAAGATAATAAACTTATGCTTTAGGACCGAGGTTACCTCTGCATCCTAGCAAAACAATTTTGGTGCGGATGCGGGGAAAAGGGATATGATAAAGAGACACTTTTGACGAGTGTAAAAATCTTTTTTTTAACCTATTCTCCTATGCTATTGTTACTATAAGAATCCTATTTAAAAAAAAAATCTATAATGAATTTAATTGACACTGTTGTAATGCGGTGGTATTTGTTTAAAATATAAATAGGTCCTTGATTTTTTCACGCGTAACTGAACTCGCTGGTTTCCCTTATTGTAATTCCTAACTAATGAACGAACTCGCAATAATATCATGCTGTGTGGTTATAACACAACAAATCATTTATGTAAATATGCTTTGATAAACACGAGTTTGGGTAAATAAAAGAAATCAAAACATCTATTAAAAATTACATACTAAATTTTGAGTCGAAACTTGATATTGATTTGAAAATTCACACGTGTACTATTTGAAACAAAATTTATTTCGAGCTAGCGAAAGTCTACTTTGAGGTTCATCGACTATAAGCGACTTTAGGCCGAGTTTTCGGAGAAAAGCTTATTTGACTTGGAAATCACCCTGACATGTGATGAAGTCACATGAGTTCTTTGCTCTCAATCTCCTAAGTTCTATTCTGAAACTCCTGCACTTCTGAACTTCTTCGCCTCATAAAGGATAGTAAAAGATATTTAAAAGCATTTTTTCCTATGCTTAAATAATTGCTACTTTTCCATGAATTGCAACACATTAGTTAGTTGTTGTTTTTTTCATTTGGATTCACCATTTCAATCTACCAGATTATTTAATCAATTTTTATGTCTAATGTTTCAATCAACTTTTCAGTGTCCATGGATTTCTCATTAGTTTGAGCTAATTCTATTTAGTCTTTATAATACCTCAAGTACATTGATTCCTTTTCTGTAAATCATTGTTCTAAGGGTTTAATTTATTTATAGTCTATTTTCAATAATGCTCACACGGAAGACTATTAAACTTATATGATTGTATACCTAAATCATTTCAGAGCTTCGATCTAGTACTTGATAATTATTGCATCTGAAAAATCAATACCTATTGAATACAAAGTTTGATCGAGATTCTGTCTCATGGGAATTTTTCTTTGCTTTCGTAACATAACAAAATCAAATACATAATAAAGAATCAAAAAAAATAAGAAACGGGAGTTTAAGTGGATATATCATTGATGAAATTAGTGTTGGTGGATAATTTAATAGTGATAGCATATAGTTATGTATATTTACTTGTGTTTTTATCATATTTATACATCAATTTTTAAAAGAATAGATTGTCGCAAGATATGTTTTTCTTTTTAATGTGTGGTGGTATAGATATTGTTTTTAGATATCAATGTTTAAATTCCAATAGTTAAAAACACAATTTTTAATGATAAGATTTGCAAAAAGATCAGGAATGTGAATTAAGGCATCTTATATTGCAAAATTTGCTTAGACTTCAAAGCATTCAAAACAAAAAGATCAACGTCATCTGATTTTAATAATATTGGTTTTTTTAATTAAAGATATTTAACCTCGGAAACTTTAAAAGATTTGTGCTTTATCAACTCATGTAATAAAAATTTCTATTTTTTTAACAAATTGTAAAAGTTTTTGGAAAATACTGAGGAAAATGATTAAATTCGATTAACCAAAAATACTTTCATGAGATACCTAATTGAGTTCTCATTGAACTATCATGTTTCCCTGATGTGGTTCCTACAACATCTAAAGATAAGGAGGATAATTTTTGAATGCTTCGTTTTCATCGCCCGGAAAAATTCTTTTAATTCGAATTACATCGTATTTAGTTCAATAAAATTTTTTTATACACCAAACCAATATTTATAATAAATAGATTTTTAAGCTCCAATTTAAAATTAAACTTTGATTGATTAAATTTGATTTCCATAACATCTTTTTTAGAGTGCACAGTTCATATTAAATTTATTCGATATCGGAGAATTAGGTGATTTCTAAAATTGTTCTAAAGGTGCTTTGAAATGCGCCTAAAGGTATACTAGAATAATACGACTTGAAGGTGTAACGCTTGCGCCTGGAATGATACTTTTTAGTACTAAGTGAGCGACATCTTATTTCATTTTTTTGCTATCTACATACGGATAAAATTACATCGAAAACTACAATAAAACTATGCACCTATGACTATGCTTCAAAACTAACATCATCAGCTATTCTTCCCAAACAAAACACAGATCTAAGTATCAGGTTGAATTTAAACGCGCATAATAGTTTCTCATAACATAGAAATGATTGAAGAAACGTAATATTGGTTCATCAATTTGAAAAAATTCTAATAAATCCCTAGGAAGATTCATATAAAAAAATGATGAAAATATTATAAAAACATTTATTTTTTAGGTAACTTCAATTACAATTCTTACTAGGACTCCGTTCACCAAGCAAAGGGATAGAACACTAGAAAAATTAGTGTTCTCAAGAGGAATCATATATTTTATATAAAAAAAAAACATGAAAAAGGATATAAGAAGAAACTGCAGCAAATTGAAATCTTATAAAAATGGTTACAACGTTTGAAAAACAAAAAAAGGGGTATGGACAAATACTTAGCTTAGTTTTGCTGGTCGTGTAGAATATTGTATCTACCGCTTCCCAAGATTCGAACCATGTCTTTGTTTTCGATTAGCGCCATCTCTAACCATTTTTGTGAACGTTTTACAAACGTTTCAGGTATCAAAACAAATGACACTGCCGGGTCATCTGAATACCAAATTATGAGAAATGACTTCGCATATTTTCACTATTACTTAAAACTTTTTCACTAAAACTCCGCACTGCTTTTAACCCCGCACACTTTAACTATCGATTGCACTAAATCGTACAAAATTTACCCGACGAAAACATTCACAATTCCAAATTTATTTGTCTTAAAATAGAAAACGCGTTAATCCGAAACCAGTGCAACCAGATCTCTCTCTCTATCAAATTTGAAAAATTGTATATGAAAACTTGCTGTAGTAGATATGAAACTCAGCAAGTCCCTGTTTCAACTCAAAGCGATAATATAATATGTGAGAAAAACTTCAAAAGTAATTAGATGAGGTGTTATAAAGATGGAATTTAAAACTAACAATTTTTGCAACGTTTTTCTTAAAATTGAATTCCAAGTTTTTAATCTGAACTTAATGTTACTTTACATTTTTTCGAAAGTTAGTAGTCTCATAACAAGTGACTATCCATTTTAACGCAAAATCTTTTTAGCGAAAGAGTTAAAAGAAATCTTTCCTGAAGATCTGATGAAATTATTGAACCTTCCCGTCTGAACAGCTGCATTATAATCAAAACACTGACAAACATGAAAAAACAATAAAAGAACGGACTCACCGGGAATGCCAAATTAAATGCCAATCCTAGATGTTGAAGGAGTCTGCGATCCGCCAGAAAAACTTCTTGGTCTTGGGGAAGGATTTGCCTCCCGAAAGTTCCAAAAGTTTCCGTCGCTAGGTTGGTTCCATTCAAAAAGCTAAGCCAATTTTCCGGACTTAAAAATTTGCTACAATTTTTGATGACAGGAAAAATGCTTCCTCTAAAGAGGACTAAACTCGGCCACAGCCTAATAATAGTGTTTTCGTTTATTGCCAGTAGCAACCTAGCTACCCACGAGTTTTGCCCTAACTGCTGTTATTATGTTCGTTTAATGATTCAGAAGTCCACTAGTTTTGCCCGAGATTTGAACCTCAAGCAGGCGGTTGCACCCCGTAAAAGTTGTCAGTGTTGGGGGTAAACTTAAGAGACGGTATAAGTCTGTTAAATTTATAGCATTTCAGCATTTCAGTTATGCTTCTAAGAGCAAGTTCACTGGTGTTGGGAAAAAGTGGTAGAAATTTAGACATTTTGATAATTTGACCATGCAAAAATGTTTTCAAGATCTCCGGGTGTTGTATTTTTTTACAGCACTGTTTCTATTTCAGCCGTATGTGATGGAAATATTGCTAATTTTGCATCACAGCATGCGAAAATACAACACGTGTTGTAAAAAAAACTTGAAGGCCACAGATCTTGAAAATGTTTTTGCATTGCAAAATTTTCGAAATGTGCAAAAAGGTACGAAATTTCTACCACTTTTTCCCAACAGCAGTGAACTTGCTCTAAGTGCAGTTCAATCGCCGCGAGCAGAAAACGAGATATCCCGTATTTTATCCGCAATATGTTGAGATGATTGATAACAAATTTAATATCCTCTACTATGAGAAAAAGAAGTTTTTAAATAATGCTTTGTAGCCAGAGTTAAATATTTGGATTTTTGTACAAGTACATCGTTCTTTTTGCAAAATTTCATATTTTGAGCATCACTCAAAAAATTTTCATTGTACTGAAATTGTTTTTGAATTTCATTTTCAGATTTAACGGGTGGTTTGGTATCAAAATTAATCTTAAGTTTACGAAGTTCAAAAATGCTGTAAATTTCTATACTTTTGAAAACGATGTAAACATGAACGAAGAACAATGTTTTTTTTATATATTTTCAATAAATTATCTGTGACGAATTAGTAACTCAACAAACAAAAAAAAAACAAAGATTTTACGCTTTGTGTACAAGGAGTAAAAGTGAACATGGTTGGAATACCTATTTTTTTTAAATGTTCTTCCCATGAACTTTGATTTTTATTCATCCATTGATGCTTATTTTGCTTGTGTAATTTTTTTGTGAGGTTATCCCCTAGAAGAAGGTATATAGAACATCCATTTTCATAATTCATAAAACCGTTACCACTGTTTTTTCTTATAAGCATTAAATCGTAGGGTTTGTACGAAACGTGTGTATTTTTTGTTTACAATCTGGGGCGCCATTCTTCACTAAATGTTCGCTTTTGTTAGTTACTTTGTAAAGCTGCAATGAAAAAAAAAACAATGCAATCCCCAAACGAAGTTCGCTCAACATGCACAAAAAAGGCGCTTTCTTAGAAGGTTTTTGCACCGATTAAATATTCTAACCTTATCCGGCGGGCTAAACCGGACGATGTCGGCCAAAGCTTTTGATTTCTGACCTTACACACGCATCAAATGAGAGAGAAAAAAAACAAATATTTCGACGATTATGAACGATTAACAGCGAATGAAATCCATTACGGTGAAAGTCCAAATGAATAATTGAAAGCTCTCTGAATGGAACCCAACTGTGAGTGGTATTTAAGTAATTGAACTGCAATTCCGAACGACTTTCTTTGGCATCAAAAGATTCTGTATCACAAAACAGACCTCCTCCGAGCCATGTTTATTTTCAAAAAGATATCCAATACGCGCCGTTTCGCCCGCCCCCACATATGTATTAGCGGGGGTGGATGGGGGAACAATCGAAGAGCAGCAGCTGCTGGCAAATTCTTTGGTAGAACGTTCTGTGATCTTTCGCATATGTGAACATGTGCTCGGCTCATATGATTTTCTTTACACAGAGCGGAAAGATGCAAAATCCAATCGGAAGGTAGAAGGTGTGCTGAAAAACGTTAAAGCTTTCACAGCCTGATACGGATAAGGATACGCGACTCAATTTCCAGCTTAAGGATGGACGGACAGGTAGCCCCTGAAGCCCAATTGCTCGCGTTTTGCAAATATGCAGAAACATTGCTTTCCCCCAAATTGAGCGGCGCCGGTTAATGGATTTGGTTGGAAAATTATAATTCCATCTAACTCGCGCCTCGTGGGGAAACCGAATCTGCAGCCCCGATTTATGGCAAAGGCTTTTGGAAAAACAAACAAAAGGTCAAACGTCTTAAACTTGTGCTCTTTCGGGCGACTAGTAAAACAACCTGTTGAAGTTTTCCACGAAATCGCAAATGTACCTACATCTTTGAACAATATCCAATGCTGTTCGTAGGCGACCCGATGGAGGTACGCTAGCAGCCTATAAAAGGAATCGGAAAGAAAAACGGTTGATCGCTCAACGTAGTCTATTTTTTGCTTTAACACGCATGACCTAGAAATGGTTCCAGTTTTCGAACTCTTTCGGAGAGGAACATGTTCTTGAGGACTGCAAAGCAGCTACTTCTTCCATTATTTGTGCAATGTAAATAATTTGTTCTATTTTCGAGATACGAAACAAACAAGTAAAAAAATACATCCGTCCTGTTTGGGTAACTCAGAAAACTGAGAATTAAAAACCGAACTGAAATGGAATTTCAGAATCAAAATCTGAAAAAACTGTTGATTATTGAATCAAAAGTGAATCACTTTCATAGTCGAGTCAGATTTCAGTAGTTCGAAAAAAAATTGAAGGAAGGAAATAAGAAGTTTTAAATAAAAAAAAATTGTCAATCTCTACCCGAGCTTATAACTGTCTGATGAATTCGATCCGTCCCTTTTAAAATATTCAAATGTCAAAACAATTAGTTGAACATATTAAAATCATATTAAGAAAAACTCAATTGATCAATCCTAGAAAATGTCAATAAAATTCAAATTTCCAATTTAGAACTCTGTTGAAATCTTGGAAATGTTAAAAGATGCTCACATAGTAATAGCATTTCAATAATACTGTTTAACTCAGGTAAAAAATAATCCGAATCAAAGCTTTGAAGGCTTAAATAATTCAAGAAGACTAAATTAATTTCAGGTCATTTTGTAAACTCTAAGGGATCACTAAACAAGGGCAAAAGTCGTATAGAATTTTGGCTACGGTTGTTCTAGAAAAAAATCACTATTCTTGGCTCTAACTTTTGTGTGTTTTGGTAAACACATTTTCCAAGTTACGAAACAACAGATAACAACGAGTAAATTCGACGCAAAACAATCTAATTACGTAACAGAAATAAACATCGGATTCAAGACTCATATATCTATAATTGCCGGTAAATTTTTGTACCAGTAACTCAATAATTTTTTTCTCAAAATGTTTTTAAATGATTTTTTTAATTGTTCCAGATTTGGTATTTTTGCATGTTGATCTTGTTTTGTAAGATTTTTTTGGGTTATACTTAAAAAAGATTAATTTTAGATGGCAGTGCTTGATAATCTTTGAAATGTACTGTCTCAAAAAGTCTGCTACTAGGGAATCAAATAGAAATTCGCTGCAGCATTTATTTTACTTTTCGAAAAAAATGAGCAGTTTTTGAAAAGAGTTGCAATCGTTTAAAATAAAAATTCATGCCGCAACCATACAAAACCATGTATAACCCTTCATTTCATGATTTTTTATTTTTCCTTAAAAATCATTTTTAGCAGTTGGAAATGATGAGTACATCAAGAAAAAAAATTAAAATAAAACACGATTTTTCACTTTTTCCATACATTAATTGTTGCAAATTTGTTACTTTATGAAACGAAGGGATAAGGCATGCTCAGTTTGATGAAATTGCAAACCTGTTCAACGAAAAGCTTTCAAAAAGTCTTAAGAAAGTTTTAATCAGCTCAAAAGGCGTCATTGTGATTCAGTGATAAAATTTTTGGAAGGAAAATATGTAAGAGTTTAAGTCATTGCCCAGGAAACCTTACATAGAATTTACTGTTTACATCATTTAAAAAAGCCTGTTTTTGCCCGTATTAATTCACTTTATTTGGAAAATCAAACAAAACAAAACACAAATTGTGTTGCAAATTTTTTTATTCATGCCTCCAAAACGAGCAAGTTGTATAAAAATAGTCATGGAATTGCCCGGCTTTTTGTCGTTAATTTGAAATCAAATGCTCGAATTTTACCCGGTTTTTATATAAAATTGCAGGATTTGTCCGGCCCGGATACGTAATAAAAAAATCTGGTAACCTTATTTAAGTGCATCGAAGCTAATTTCGAGAAAACACGGTTTTAAGTTTATATGTTCGGTCATTTTCCATATATTTTTCGAAAATTTGCGTTTTTCTTTCAAACGAAATAGTTAGTAAATAAATTTCTAAACATCCCAAAAAAAAAACCAGAGATAAAGTTAAAAATATGAAGAATCGTTTGAAATTTTTAAATCATAATCGATCATTTTTATGCTTATATTATGGTTCTTAGTGCCTCATATAATGTTGAATGAATTTTGAGTCTTACAACAACATAAAGCCAAAAGCTAATGGTTTTTTATCGATCCAGATTATCATTTTTCAAAAGATTTCCTAAAAATTTTGCCAGGGGGGGGTGGACGTTGAGCTTAAATATTTGGCAAAAGGGGGCGGTGAGTGAATAAAGTTTGAAAACCACTGTTTCAGAGTGTCCTTCCCGGGAATTCACGTTATAGAATCAAAAACTTTCGGGAATTCTCAAATCCCAGGAAAAATGAAAATCCCGGGAATTTTCGAACCCTCAAAATTTAGATTAATTACCGAAAAATGACATGACATTTTACTAAACTTATTTCTTACACGGTTTGAAATTCGTCTTTAATGTATAGGACTTGAAATATTTTCGCTCAAAAACATTTCGATTCGCGAGAGCCGTGTAGAAGAACCATTCTATGGGCAAATATTTGTGCAAAAAGGATTCAAGGCTGTTATATTTTGATGTTTGTTTTAATCTCAACTATTTTTCTTTAAAAAATGGTAAAAACATTAAACTCAAAATAATTTTTTTTTCGTCTAACATCCTAAAGTAAAAAGTGAAAAACGAGATAGAATCTCTAAAAATTCACGAGCTACACTACGAGAAGGGTTGAACTGCTTTATTTTGCAACCCTCATCATTCAGGATATTCGTTTCGCAAACTCAGCACTAATACACTATGTTTTTCCAATTCACTTGTTTCTAAGTAGGTACACTAATTGATTTTATTTGTGCTATTCGAAATAAAATTATTTTGTTTTACTGCATTAGTAATTGCTATCTCGAGATAAATGAACCAACGTCATTTTAAATCCCTTGGGACAAAAAAAAAGGCCCATTTGAAAAAAAAGTTATACATTCAAGGATTTTTTTTGTAATAAAGGGCTCAATAATATACAATTTTTTGTTTTAATCGTCTACTGGATGAATTAAGTACGATGTTAAATTGTTTATGTGAGTTGGACTAAGTTTGTATACCTACATTTATAATTCAGATGTTTATGCCAATAAAAAACTTATTTTTTAATAGTTTCAGTTGTGTGAAAAATGGCAACAGTTTTCAATTTTTTTTTATTGCTGATTGAATTTTTGAGGCATTGAAATAGTTTAAAACGATTTACAATACTGAGTAAGACTTAACAAATGCAAAAAATACTATAGTATATGGTTTTTTTTCCAGATTCTTGGGAACGATAAAATGCCCGGGAAATGAACACTAATAAATTCTGCCAACGCTCTTTAGTTCTCTCTGGAGCCACCATCTCGATAAGTTATTATGAATCCTTAAATTTTACTATACGGTCATTTTAGAATGTTTGACACTAAATGTATACGCCTTATTATGCTTTTCTCAGATTGAAGGGTTTCGAACTGACGTCAATTTGAAAATATTTGAGTAATCTATTGCACTCGGGATGGAAAACGTGATATTCTCCTTTTCTTTATAGAAATAAGAATAATTTTTCTAAATCTTTATTCTTTTATTGTAATTTTTGTTTATCGCCGCGTTTCAAAGTAACATTAATTCATAAACGTTTTTCTGTGGATTTTGAAATCAAAAACGTTTTCTCCTAGTTGTCCAACGTTTCGAGCTACTCTGGCTTTCGATCCTCTTCATTGGACACTAAAATTATATTTCGAACAATGAATTTTCATCTTATTTACAATATTTGAAAGACTTACTGGCCTTCGTTTATACTAATTTGATTCAGGATCTTTTGGTTTTGATTTTCGTTTACATTTATATGTTAGTATTTGGGATTTTTTTTTATTCATAGTCTATCATATTTATAGTCTATCTGTCTATGGACAACATTGTTGTCATCTCTAATCTTAATGTAAAAAGTAGCAAGAGTAGCTAGAAACGTCTGGACAATTGGTAAAAAACGTTTTTGATTTTAAAATCCGCCGAAAAACGCCAATGAATTAAAGTCATTCTTTCATTAGGAAAATTCAATGTCCCAGACATTTGAAATGGCAAAAATGCGTTTCGCCTAAGTGAACCGGTTATCTATAGAAAATCGTAAAAATCACAATTTGGCTTAGAAATGTCTTCTCGTTCAAAATTAAACTTGTTTTTTTGGATATTCGTCTCAAAACAGCTTTTCTTAGCTCGTTCAGAGCTTAAATTTTATTAATGAGAGGTTAATTTCGGTATTACCAAAAGGTTTCCCACATCAAATTTCATCACCGTAAAAATACTGTAAAAAATTACCTAGTGGACGATTCTTTCCAAACTTTCAGATAATAAACTATAAACCATTTGTGATCTTATGGTATTTTTACTCAATTTTCGTTCGATACCATATTCGTACGATCGTACATTAGGCCCACCTATACCCGAAAAAATTGCGAATCTTCTGATATTTAGCAGTTTCTTAAGCATCGTAATCAGTGTTTTTTTTGGTTTTTTCTTTCAAAAAATCGAAATTTATCACAAAGAATTATGTAAATAGATAGAAACTTCATGTCTACTTTGGTGTGGAATAGAAATTGTTCCAACAGAACTGGTATTTGAACACAAGAGCGAATTTAATACTCGCTTCAATTGTGTATCAAATTTGTTTATCAGTAGGTATACTGGACATGTCCCGCTTTTGCGGGACGTCAGGCAACCCTATGTTAGACACATGATCATAGCAATCGGATGTTGGCAAAATCGAATGTTGCCAAAAACAAACGGGCAACATTCTAGCGTTTGGTCGAGGCCCGGTCAGTTCAGTATGTAGTGTAAATGGCGGGAAAGGTGTAAAATTTGGGTTAGACAAAACAAAAAAAAACTCGAATTGATCGTTTAATGCCTAGATAAGGAGTGTATTCGAAAAAAAGCAACACTTTGTTTTGTGAATCACTTCTGAATGCATGGATGGAAATCGATGAAATGTTCAGTGAAACGACACAATAATGTAATGTTTATTTATTTCATCGAAGTTTTGACGGGTTTAGCACATTGTTCTCCTTCGGCAAAATCACACATCTTTGACTTATCAACATTCCTCCATATCAACAATGTGAGACCTATGGAAGTGCTGTGAAAGAGAAAACGGTCGAGTTTAGTGGCATTTTCCTTGTATATTTGGCCGTTTATTGTGAGAATCGTCATGTACCGTCTGTAGGAACCAAGACAGAGAACGAAGCGTGAAATAAATTGAGCCCACAGTTAATGGAGCTCGAATTGAGCCCATAGTTAATGGAGCTCGAATTGAGCCCATAGTTAATGTTGATTGAAAAGATATGATATGGTTGATGGTTTTCTCGGGTCCGAAAATATCCGGTTTTACAAAGAGGAACATCAATCATCATGGCGTCGGACGAGGAGCATCCCGGCCTGTACTGATTGCAGCTTCCACAAATTGTCAGCCTTACTAAATACAACATATTAAATTCTTCAACTTTCTCTCCTTGTTCTTCTCCGGAACATCCACGCGAGACTTATGAACGAAAAATTTCTGGCTGGAAATTTACCAAGTGCCTAATAAAAATTCGTTTTGCAGACCATTTCGATTTATTTTTACAAAAATTCACCACGCTAGCTATTCAATTGTTTGGCGCACGGTTTATTCGCCATAATTTCTTTTATTTTACTGGTAAAAATCATTATGTGGCCTGTTGGATGAGCCAGACAGAAGAATTGACACATTTTTACTACTTTTACAGTCGAAATGTTCGGATCACGCTTGATTGAACCTTTAAAGATGAATTTACATTCTTTACTTTCATGGAATCAGTCATCCTCACTTTTATTCAAATTTTAGCTCACAGATAGATTCCCTAGGACTAACGGTTTCTAACGATTTATAACATGAACTTTAGTCAAATAGTTGATTTCCAGCTGTTTTGTGGTCTCTCAAAGGCACTCTCTTGAATTTTTTACGATCCCGCCCAAAAATGTTGGTCAATTAAAAGGTATTGTCAGTAACAATAATGCTGAAACGATTATGTTTTGAAAACTTAAGTGCAAAACGTTACGGCAAAACATGAAATCCTGATTTATGATAACAATTTTTAGTGATTTCATTCATTCATTAATTTTTTTCATTCATGAACTATGCTTTGAACATCTTACTACAAAAAGTATTCTAAACACTACTCACTATCTCACTAAAATACAATTTCAAGATATTTAAAAATGCACAGAAAAAGTTTCACCAGTTTACAATACTTATGGTGTTAATAATGTTTTACATCTATCAAATCCTATCCGTCTTAACTTGATGTGATATTCCTGCAGCATTCCTAAAATCTTGATTAGGAGGCTAAAAAGAATATTTGAAAGCGTTAAAGTAACAAATCTTACTGAATGGCCAGTTTTGTTTTCCGAAACTTTGAAGTGAAAGAACTTTTAGGTAAGTTTGGGATAATATGTCTACAAACTTTTATCGAGTTTGTCTAACTACGCTGAGAAGTAAACAATCAAATCAATGAACGAAGTACCTAAATTCAGTGGGAAGTTGAAATCTACTGAAATAATCAAACCGAACATAATTTTAAACTTCCACAATCTTGACCACCAATAAAAGCATTAAATTCTTCCGAATGCTCTCTGCCATTGGCCGTACAGATGAAGACGGGAACGCCTCCTTTTTTTCAAATTTCTTTTCCACTGCTCGCCCATTGGCCGTAGTATTTACTGAGTGGTGAATGAACAGCTACAATGTAAACTGAATGGTCGATTTACGATTAAATGAAAAAAAAAAAGAAAACGAAAGTAAGCAGCATTTTCAAACAAAGTGGCAATTTAATTTTATTTCTGTTAAAAAAAAAGGTTATCAGGAACGACGAAAATGCCAATAATAGAACGGCCAATTAAATTTTAAATGCTCACATCGCCATCACTAGACAATGGACCAGATCGGGTCGTGGTGTGTGAAACACTTTGAGGTGTGTTTCGAAATGGCCGTACTACATATTTGTTATCAACCTTTATGAAGTGTCTCACAATAGGTCAAGATGAAAGGTCTCGCCGATTGCGATAAGAGGGGCCTGGATCGCGATCGTACGATTGACGGCGTTTTTTTTTTTGAGATTAGCGATGAACTATATTTGTTTTATTTATTATTTATTGATTCGTGTAGTGTTTCAACTAGATTTTGCCTATGAAGTTGTTGGTGCATACGCTGAAGTTTTTTAATGATTAAAAGCCACATGTGTCTATAGTATGTTGGAAAGAATGTTCTGGAACAGAGCTTACACGCCTTCAATATTTTTTTTTACGTTCATGTACAGAAAAGGGAAAACCGTCTCTTAAAATTTGGAATCCAGCTAACACGAGAGACTTTGTTACGCTACACAGCCCTTTATAGCTTCATTCGTCAATTCGTAACTGAAATCTTAGATGAGCGAAACTTGCTTTGTGGTAAGTTTTTACTTTTCCAAGAGCAGGTTGATTCTAATTCTAGCTACAGCAAGTTCAATGCCATACTTGATGCAACGTGATTCCTCACTTTACCGGATGCACCGGGAAATGCATTTCACCCAAAAACAATAGGGAAAAGTAATCGTTCACCCCCTCTTCCGGTTTCACTTAGCCATCCCACACGCTCCAGTTCATTTCCAGCAGCAGCTGGATTGTTTATAAGTTACCCACAAAAGATGTTGTATTAGTCATTGTGGCGCACACTCTTAGATAAACAGCCCCCTAGAAGTGAATTTTCCACAGCTGTCCAATGCCAATAACAGTTCCCCAATGTTTTAAGGGGAGGCCTGCATAAACACGGGTTGTTCTCTGGGAATAAAACGTAAAAAAAACAACGATGATTACGACTTTTGCTGTTGCTGCTGCTGAATACACTTCGAGCTTCAACGCTCCCAATCCAAATTACAAAACCCGGGTGGGTGAATAATATTCAGTTTCAGCCAAGCTTTTTTATCCTATCTCCGGTTATCGAGGGGCGGCCGGAAAAGCAACATCCACTTTGAATGACGCGAGAAGTGGGCGAGCCATTTAAGAGAAGGTTCGAGGATTTTTGGCCCCAGGGCCAATTGTGGAAACGACGACGGTTTACAGAAAATTACAAGTCCTATTATTTCATCTCGGCTTCTTGGAACTCTGGTCCGACTCTCCACAAACTGATTGCCAGAGATGGTTTTAAAATTTATTGACTCCGCTTCCACTGATTGATCCGCACTCATCAAAACTTTCCAAACCCCTACCACGTCACCCTTAATTTGTCCAACAATGGCAAACAATAATTCATAGTGCGGCTAATTACATTTTTCGCTAACGACCCTACCCGTTACTCTTTCCCCCAGAAAAAAATATAAAAAATGATAACCCATTGGAACTTGGTTCTGGTGCTTGGCATGTTCACCGTCCTCAGTCCAGCAGCCCTGGCCAGACAGGCAGACTCCTACACCCCGCCAGAACTGGCTGTTGGACCACGGGCAGAACTTCCGGCGGCCGAGGAGCTGTACAGTGATCTGGTGGACGAGGTGCAAAAGTTGCACAACCAGGAGATCAACTACCTGCAATACCTGGCCACACTGGCCAACCGGCAGCAGCGCCAGGAAGACCTTCTTCAGCAGCAGCAAGCAGTTCTGGAGGAGCTGCAGGAAAAGCAACAGGTGGCCGCCCATCGGCACCAGCAACAAAAACAACTGCTGACAGGCGACGCCGCCGATGAGTCCTTGGTGGATCTGTTGAACGAAATTCCGGCCGACAGTGGGGCCAACAAGAATCTCAACCGGCTGGCGCGACTCCACGAGCAACTTCCGAAGCAGCAGCTGCCCTACCAAACCAAGGCCAAGGACGAGAAGAAGGATCGACCATGTGAGTAGTTTTTTTTTTAATATTAAGCTTTTTCTTCATGATTTTCAAGCTGGTTTACAGTTTTTCTTAATTATAATTTAAAAAGAGAGCATGAGAGCTTGCTCTTCGATTGGTTTAACGAATGTTCAAAAGCTTTGAGATTTTGCTTCCAAGGCTGGCTGAACACCGATTTATTTTTCTGTTAACAAAAAAAAATCAATCAATTGCATTCAGAATATTAAAGCTGTTTGAATAATTTCTGCTTGAAAAATAGTCTTACCAAAAACTTTGAAGACATGTTAATGCTGCTGCATAAATTCAGGGGCAGAACACTCAACAAGTTTTGTTGATTTTTTCCTACGATTCTGGCGTGAATCATAATATTATGTACTAAAATCAGTTTAAATGGATATTTTATTGCGTTTTAATTTATTAGTTTGTTTGTATCATATCAGGTTGAAAGTTGAAGGCTATGAACACTCTGTTGTGGCGGACTATTTTGGAGGAACGAAAAACGCTTGTTGTTTCGCGAAACGCTAACAGAAAAGAGGAATTTTATTTCGTCTCCTTTTAAAATTAAAACTTTTCCCGCTTATCTAATACAATACAAAAAAAATACAATAGAACAAACACCTTGGAAATATTCGAGCAGTGGTTGAACTGTTCAGCTGGACAGTATACTTTTAGGCGTTTAAGTATCATATCAGGGTGGCCAGATCGATCACTCTCTTCTAATAAGTGTATAACAACAACAACAATTCTTTTTTTTTTTCTTTGCGTGACGTGACAAGGAACATTTTGTTTAAGAGTGTCACCATTTGAAGCAGTTTGTTCTGATAACGTTCAAGGTGGTTTAAGTTTAACATAGCAAACAAAAAACTCTCATGTGAATTTGCATCGCTTCGTTGCAAAAACACGGACCATAACTTTTTAGTTAAAAATATCCCAAGCTTGAAATGTTGCATTATAGAAAGTTTAAAGACCAAGTTTAAATTACATAAAGGGCTTGTAGAGCTCGATAAAACAATCAGTGTTATTCGAGATGTTTGTTTCTCAACTCCGGTTTTTTGGCTGGCAAACTACGGAATGTTTGAACTAAAAATCGTTCACATTACTGACTGAGCTGCGGTCAATCTTGGCGCCCTGATCCTGATCTTGACCTTTACATACCCAAGTAACAATTTAAGTTTTATTAGAAACTGGAAGGACACTTCAAAACTTTGTTATAAAACAACGTTTAGTTTTATAAACCCCATTAAAACATATATAAAACACCTATAAGTGTAAAAGGGCCCACCTACAGGAGGTTCTGAAGTGCCCATCCGAAGAACCTAATACAGCCGTATGGACTCAAAAGGGTTTTACTCAAGGCTGTTTCTAGATAATCAGTTCTTTTCCGCACTGAACCAAAAATTCGATGAATTTTTTTTCCGAATAAGGGGTTTGAAATGGTATTTATTAAAATAAAATAATCTGACTCAGTACCTTGAAAAAATTTTAAGTTTTTATCCAGCCAAACATTCAAGAACGACTTTTATTATGAAACTATCGAATATCATAAACGAAATTTTCCCCATTTCTCATTGTTAAAGTTGTTGCGCTTCTAGTTTTATCGCTTAGTTTTTGGAAAAACTGCTAAATAAAAAACGCCCCCCAGTAATAAAAAGAAATAGTATATCCTAATAATTATCATTTAATTATTAAATAATTCCGAAAAAAATCAAT